>NC_052511.1:50762256-50799587 GCF_014356525.2 Nilaparvata lugens | reverse complement strand
CCATATTAAACTAAATATTGAACCCACGAAAAAAAGCTGAATACTTTTTGTGCTGTGAAAAGGTGATATTGTTTTTTATTGGAGGTAGATTAGGTTTCAGCACATTCACATCTTATCAACATCCCTGATATAACTGGCAAAGAGGTCTAGGGTTCATGAGAGCACCAGCAAAAAATGATTGAGATATTTGCCGGGGTAAAATAACCCTGATAGATAGCAAGTGGGAGAGATATGAGGTAGAGAGATGGACAGAAAGAGAAATAAACATGGAAAGTGAGTGAGCGAAAAAGAGACAGAGAGAGAAATTGTGTGCGAGATGGAGAAAGTGTGAGACGAGAGAGAAAGAGAGAGAGAGTGTGAGTGTGACAGAGTGAGATTGATTGATTGATTGAGTACTTTATTTATGTAGATTACAATATATACTGGCTTATACACTTATAAACAATAGCTTACAATACAGCAAAATTATAGATGAATTCACATAATATAGACTAAGAAAATAATTATTGAACTGTATATGATATGAAAAAACAATTTGTAATATAATAACTATAAATAATAATTATATTGTTATGCATCTACATAAATTGGCGAAGCTTTGGACATATCAATGTCCATTCTTCGGAAAGAATATTCGAAGTATCCTTCCCACTAACTCTCTACCAAAGAGAGGGAGAGAGGGTGTGAGAGAAAGGGAGAGTCTGAGACAGAGAGAGAGAGAGAGCTTTGTCCATTCTTTGGAAAGAATATTCTTTGAGAAGGAGAGATGAGAGAGATGATAGAGAGAGAGAGAGGGAGGTGAGAGAGAGAGAGACGGTGAAGAGTTACAGAGAGAAATGTGGGCTTTGAAAAAAATTACATGTATTCCCAAAAGAAATAAGCACTAGAAGGAGATACCACTCACTACTCTTGTGCTAGAGGAAATAAGGGAAATAATAATATGCCTTTTTAGAAGAAGAAAGGGAAGAGAGAGAGAGAGAAGAGATATGCGAAATGGGAAAGGTCAAAAAGTGGTTCAAGTACGTATATTATGTTGAACTGTGGATAAGATAAGAGGTGACCCTGGAGGCTACCTGAAGAAGAACTGGTGAAGAAAATGGAGATGTAGAGGAACAAGGAGAAGATGAAGAAGAAGAAGAAGAAGGAGAAGAAGAAGAAGAAGAAGAAGAAGAAGAAGGAAGAAGAAGAAGAAGAAGAAGAAGAAGAAGAAGAAGAAGAAGAAGAAGAAGAAGAAGAAGAAGAAGAAGAAGAAGGAGGAGAAGAAGAAGAAGGAGAAGAAGGAAGGGGAATGACGTAAGAGCCACAGAGTGGAGGCAATTAGGATATGCAGCCGCACAACTACTGATAAAGAGGGAGAGAAAGAAAATGGCGGACAGATAAGAGCGGTGACATTTCTTTCGTTGCCTTAAATCTATTTCTGAGCAGTACAAGTGCCGTGTCTTTTTTTTGGAAGGGGGCTAGTGGAATGGGGTGTCAGGAGGGGTGGAAAGTTGCTTTTTGAGGGTCGGTTTTGGAGGTTGAAAGAGAGTGAGTGAAGTTCAAACTTGGTAGGAATAAGTGAGATAGAAGTAGATAGATAGAAAGATAGATATATTTATTGATAATTGTTACTAGGCTGTTGCCTATGGTAACATTTACAAAAATTGACAATAAAATTACATCAAACTTAAGAGATAAATAATAATCATTTAACAGTTCTGCACTAGTATTGATCAATTACAAATATCAAAGAAAATAATATAGTATATTGAATGAAAAGACTAAGAAATTGTCAAAAAACCACTGATTTATTGATCAATAAATCAGTGGTTTTTTGACAATTTCTTAGTCTTTTTCATTCAATATGAATAATTACCACAATATCAACTTCTCAACTACACAAAAAAATATAGTATATATTAAGCTATCAACATTATACCAGATCAAATTAGCAATACTGGAGGAGCAATAAGGAGTAGAAGAAATGGGAAGAAAAAGGAAAGAAGTCAGAAGTGGACAGTGAAAGAATGGTCGGTTTTGGGGGTTGAAGGAAGAGGACTGGCGGTTGAATTTGGTTGTGAAGAAGTGTGGTAAAAGGAATGAGAAGAAGGAGGAATGAATGCAGTAGTAGAAAGTGAAAGAAGTCAGGAGATGGAGAGGAAAGTAGAAAGATTACACATGAAGTAGGAGACACAAAGAGATTCAAAACAAAATTGAATAATATTCACAAATAATAAAAATCTTAAAGAACTTTCTTGAAAAAAGAAAGTCAACAGATCGATTAAGAATACAAGAATACAAGAATACAAGAATACAAGAATACAAGAATATAAGAATACAAGAAACAGAATACAAGATACAAGAATACAAGAATACAAGAATACAAGATACAAGAATACAAGAATACAAGAATACAAGATACAAGAGTACAAGAGTACAAGAATACAAGAATACAAGAATACAAGAATACAAGATACAAGATACAAGAATACAAGAATAAAGAATACAAGAATACAAGAATACAAGAATACACGAATAACAGAATACAAGAATACAAGAATACAGAATAAGAATACAGAATACAAGAATACAAGAATACAAGAATACAAGAATACAAGAATACAAGAATACAAGAATACAAGAATACAAGAATACAAGAATACAAGAATACAAGAATACAAGATCTTTATTTGTCATAGTATAAAACAAGTTTTCGCCCCACTTGGATGTAATGAGCTGGTTTTCGTGTGTCATATGGAGGCCGAAAGTGATTGTTTTCTGACCAGGCCGGTAAAAGTTTTACGGCCCTAGGGCTGTAAAATAGCCTTGAAGTCTTCTGATTCGATGTGAACGTGTTTACAAAATAGTTTATGAAAGGAATCAGTTCATGCTTCTAGAATTGAATAAAGTATTTTGCAATAAGATACTATCATGTTATTTGGATAAATGAAATACAAATAAGACATTATAAACTTTTTGATTTTCAGAGTATAATATCATCTGAACTCAAACCTCATAGTACTGCATTTATCACGGAACCTGGTGGATAATTTTGGAACTACTTGGGCAATATCCATGGTGCTGAACGATTTCACAAATAGTTTATGAAACGGAATCAGTTCATGCTTCTAGAATTTCAAGTGTGCTAAAAAACAGCTGATCAAAAAACTTTCCATTATTCATTAATAATTAGAACGTTTATGATAATATCATCTTATTGTCATTTAAAAGAATAAAATAGTATAAACTCAACCTCTTACATAATTGAACATAATCTTCTAGGTTATTTAGACAAATTAGAATAAAGAATAAAAATATGTGGACAATTTCCGATATTCAGATTACCTCAGATTGCTAGAGCTATGACCTTCCACTTTTGCTTTGGAAGTGCTTTATGAACAATTGTTCTCATTATATATATATATATAATATATATATATATATATATTGTTTATTTTTCTGTTGGCGAAAATAGCGTTCGCACCACCGGCAATAGTTTTTTGTGCAACTAGTGCGCAAAGTAACAGTTTGCTGCCACCGAAAGAAACGTTTACTTGAAATGGTTTCTTGAGTGCAGCAGAGGAACTTGCGGACGTATTTCACATTAAATTTTTCCTACAGTTAACATTGAATGAGAAGTGGTTGTTATGGGTAAAAATGGCTGAATCCTCAAATGTTTGTCTGTAAATTTTGTTATTAATAACAACTTTAATTCATTTCAAACTTGATAATCCAATTGAAAATCAATAATCGATAATTTATTAAAATTAAAAATAAATTAGTCCCATTCATTTGAAATTTTCAATGATTTTGAGTAAATCTTAATTTCTAAATAATTTGTCAATCATCAATTTATGAATGGAAAAAAAATATTATTTGAAATGATGAATAATTAATAATATTCAAAATGTATAATTTGATGAGTTCTCATTTTTATTTATTTGAAAATCAGAAAAAAATAGATAGAACAAATTCGCATTCAAAATACACGCCAACAATGTCAACAGCTGATTGGGATTGCTGCAAAATAATACGCAAAGTATTGAGAGTACGCAAAGTAATACTTTGCGCACTAGAGCGGAAAAGTGATTCTTTACGTTCTGTAATCAGTGCAGGAATGGTCACTTTTCAAGGTAACTGTAGGAAAAAATGTTTTTCCGGCTCTCAATCTTTTCTAGTCCTCAGCCTACGGCCTCGGACTTAAAAACCGATTTCGAGCCGGAAAAGTCTCATTTTCGGCTCTAGGTGCGAAATATACTATTACAATAGGCATGGCCAGTTTAATAATATTTCCATTTTCAAAATAATTTAGGCAATTTATCACATTTATAGAATCATTACAATATATTTAGATACTCATTTGTTGAATAAAATCTTCTAACCTTAAGCCATCCAGCAATAGTTCTTTTAATAATGTTCAGCGGCAACAATCTTATGTGATTGTGCTATCATGAAGGTTTCACTCAATGAAAAATCAAAAGATACAGGAGTCAAGCAAATGAATGAATTCATCCTAATATGAAAGAAAAGGATAGTGGTAGTGAAGAAGTAAGTACTGGGAGGAGAATAATTATTGAAATTCAAATTCTATTCATCTCAATGAGACTTCAAAATGATTACAAGAGATAATCACACAAAATCACACAGCTCAGCAAGTGAAGATGAAAAATCATGAGCTGATAATCATACAATAGACAATAAATATTTGACAAAATTGAAAAAGTACTGAATAAATCTGCGGTGTTGTATATTTTGTGAAATATTTCAGGAATATTTTTGAAGCAATCCGAATTTGTGAATGAATCAGGGATGATGAGATAATAATAGAATTGTTTTATTGTTATATCACTACAGTTCGAAATACTGCTACTGCTATTATTCTAGTCTTGAGACTAATAAACTCTATCCAACCTATCTCAGTAGAGGTATATCAGATACATAAAGGCCCGGTTGCACAAAAGCCGATTCAATTTTAACCGTGATTAATTTCACGAGAACCTATCAGAGAAAACCTTTTAGAAAAGACGGCTTCCCTGGCTAGTTCTCGTGGAATCAATCACGGTTAAATTTTAACCGGCTTTCGTGCAACGGGCACTAAGACTCAAATGAAACTAGAACACTAAAAACTGGTAACAAGAATACTACAAATTAGAATACTACTTGAGAGTAAAAAAGTAAAATCGTATGGCTTTTGTTGGTGGGGAGTCCCTTGCGGGAAGGTCATACCGCCTAAATATATAATTTATTCCGTCAATAGGCCTTACGACTGTCATACTTCAGCCGGGACCGACAATTTAACGTGCCCATCCGATAACACGGGAATGATCTGGTTAAAAAACGTTTGGTATTGTGAGGGTTTGAACCCGGGATCTCTATGCTGCTACGCAGGCACTCTATCCACTAGACCACGGATCACTTTCACTTGAGAGTAAAATACTAGTAACTGGATTACAAAATAGTAGGCTACTCAACACACGAGAAGAGAGTTCGTGGTAGCAGATGCAGTTTGATGATAGAGATGAAGAAGAAGGGAAAGAAATAGAAGTAGATAGAGAAGTAGACGGATAATTAGGAAGAGGATTAAAACCTCAGAGAATGAGAGAAACAGACGAAGAAAACGTTGAAGCCATAAACCTTGTAAATTTTCCAAACCCGAGTCGCAAAAGGCAAACTTTAACAATCTTTTTCCTTGTCTTTTGAAGTTTAGTACGCCTTGCTACCGCAAAAGTTCCAGAAAAAAGTGAGGAGGGTTTTTGGGTCAGACGTTGATTTTTTTCCCACTTAGCTGAGCTCTCTCCATTATCTGCCTCATTTGAATTGTGAAATGTTGAGTATTTTCCCAAGAAGTTTTGACTGCTGCTTGAGTGGAAAATCATTGAGAAATTCGAGGCTTGTTATCAGAGTTGAATGATTGAGAATAGAGTGGCTTCTATCCAGAATATTGGAGTGGGATTAATGGTTTTGTGACTGTAAGTAGATTCGAATTATTTTTAATTATTGAGAAATCACGAAAATGTCGTGTAATGGGTTTAGAATAATTATGATAATTTGTGAAATTATATTAGATAAAATCAATTAATTTGCAGGATTTGAATGTAGGTAGTGAAACAAAGTATATTGGAGAGTTCACGCTTATAATCACGGTTATATCACTATAATGATACAGAAGGAGAAGAAGAAAAAGAAGAAGAAGAAAAAAGAGAGAGAACTACAAAATGAAGTAGAATTACGAAGAATAATTTATAAAAATACCGTCCAGGTTAATTTATTTGATTATACAATACTATCAATATCGGGGCGCCGAGCTTCGCTCGATATTTCTATCCTATACTATTAAATGAGCAACTTATGTTTATATATTTTTATGTTTATATGTTTGTATTTCACCGGATCCCGAGAACGGCTCTAACGATTCTCACGAAATTCAGAACATAGTAGCAGAGAAAACTTCTATAACTGTATTCATCCTTGTATTCTGTGATAGTAGGTTTATAATATAAAAATTCGATTGCACTAGTTCTCATCCCTGGGAAAACTCGCTGAAGGACATTAAAAGGATCATTATTTTTCATCCTTGAAAAACAGGTGATAATAATAATTATTTCGTCGTCTGTTGATGATGGAAGTGAGTGAGCGAGTTCATAATATTTGTGGGACAGTGTCAAAATTATGACTCAGCTGTTGAACTTTTGTAATCATTCATTCAGGTACTTAGTACCGGTTGCAAAAAAGCCGGGTTATTTTCAATCCTGATTAATTCCAGTGGAACCATCTTTTCGAAATGGTCTTCTTTGATTTGGTTTACGTGAAATTAATCAGGATTAAAATGTAACTGGCTTTTGTGCAACTGGGCCTCTGTGAGGGGCATTTTTCCATTCCTTTAGGAATTAATCTTAATTTACTGTGATTAGATAGAACATTTCTGTATGAACTATGAATGTTATTATAATTTCTTCTTTCGTAATTAATTTTCCATGCTTCTGTACTCCAGAGCGAAGCTCGGTCCCCGATATTTTATTGATAAACAGAACACAATTCTCTAAAATGATCGTGTTTATATTTTACAGCTGGCTATACGTCAGCTTATGAATTTCGGGTATGCGATATTTTGATTTTGTACAGAATCACTCGCTCACTTTTCACTATTCACAGACGACAAAAGTCTCATCTGTTCCAGCCAAGGATGAATTATCCTTTTAATGTCGTCCAGCGAGTTTTCTCAAGGATGAGACCTAGTGCAATTGAATTTTTATATCATAAACCTATGTTCCAAATTTCGTGAAAATCGTTAGAGCCGTTTTCGAGATCCGTTGAACATAAATAACCAGATATAAAAATATAAAAATAACCAGATAACAAGATATAAAAATATTTATAAAAATCATATAAACAGAGATAAATAAATCGTTCGCTTAATATAATAGGATCTCTCAATATATATTTCATGTCATATCTGGTTTTCCCTGTTATTCCTCATTGGAATCAAAACCTTTCTATAATCCAGCCTCACGTTTATCAGAAAAAACCTGTACTAATCACTAATTGAAATCGGAAATCTCCAGAGAATCAAAACGTCCCCCCGCAGTATTACGACAACAATATTGCAGAAAATGATCACAAAAAAAATGTTACCAACTAATGAAAACAATTACGCCGCATTTAGTCTCGAATTATCCATCTTTTCCCCACTGAATATTCATGTTTATTTTTCAAACTCTGTTCTGATTTATTATTAGAGCGCGGAAGTTCAACTCCGCTGGAGCTTTGCTAATGGGTGTGTCCCCAGGGGGGGGGGGGTACCCATTTTCCCCTCCAAACCCCTCTTCCTACCCCTGAGTCCCCAGTGACGTTTACCCCTCCCACAGACGTCCATTAACAACAAATTGAAATATCATTTTCAACCGGGACTTGGTTGATAATAATTCACTTTGGAAATTGGAAGTGACTGTTGCCAGTTTGGCTAGCCAACATAGTTTGTAGATGATTAGAGATCGTTTTTCATTCAGTACATCTTGTAATGATTTAATAAATGGGTGTGTCTTTCTATGAGATATTATCCAGTAGTGATCCAGATATTATGATACTCTATATAACATATTATTGTTAACATTAAATGTGTTTGGATTTGAATAAAATGATATGCTCTGATTTTACCTTTTTATAATGTCTCTGAATGAATCTGAGTATAGATGTGCTTTAGATGGTAAATTGTTCAAGTGATACATATATTATCATTTCTTATAACATGATTATATGTCCTTGAATAAACACAATACGTGATCGATCTCATTATTTTGTTTCATTAAAACGAAATATTTCGCAATAATCTAAGAATAAGTTTGTTTCATATTCATTTTATTGATTAGAATCGGAATCAGATATTGTCCAAGTGATCCAGATATTATCATAACTTTTCACATTATAAATGCTATTATAGCCAGTATATGTTTTGATCTCAATATCACTCTATTTTAATGAAGACACCAGCAACATAAGAACCTCTTATGTTTTGAAATGTGCAAACTGCAAATTATGAAGGTTTTTGCCTTCAAACTTCCCCAAAATTACTCAATGTAATTATTATAAATGCAAAACACCTTCATTATATCCCAAATCTTGGCCTTCAATTAGATGACACCTATACTTAAACATCCATATTGTTAATTGGATAATACTATAGTGAGGTCCATGTTATAATGGCAGTGGAGAAAGATAGGATAAAAACGTTGTCGATCCTCCTTCTTGTCAATGCCTTCTGAAGACGGTGGCTATTGATGTAGTATAACGGTTCATTCTTGTTTAAAATAATCAATTATATCTATCAAGCAAGAATCATATTTTTCAATAATTTCTAATGAATGTCTATTGAGATGAAATATTTTGTTAATTTATAATATTTAATTCTACATTGTTAAAAGCCGATCTGGCAACAGAGCAAAGCGAGGAAGAGATAGCGCTATCCGTTTTGTGAATGATATACAAGGATGCAATACTAATGCTGATCAAACACTGCCATTATAACATGGACCTCACTATAGACTATATTATATCATCGATATATTAATTATATATTATATTATATATTATATATTATATATTATATATTATATATTATATTATATCATCGATAAATGAGATAATTCCAATGTTATAATCTACTCGATTTGATGAAACTTTCGCATTGTTATAGTTGAAAGTCTTGTGGCTCTATGCTTTATTCAACACCTCAAATCAAGCTTTAACAGAACGGGATCGGCTGGTGTTTCAAATAGTGGTACATATAAGGTGCGTACAGATTTACGCGCCGCGAACATGAGCAATCACTTTCAATCTTGATGCCAAGCTTTTTATATCTGTATCTTACCGTTTCTGTAAAAATACAGATATAGTCAGCTGATTAGAAGTGAATTGCTCATGCTCGCGGCGCGCTCCTTTAGAGTTGGTAGCAAATAACAATGAATGCAAACATAGTTTGATTCAATCCTGCGGATTAATTCCAAATGTGAGATTGAAATTGTGAGAATATCGAACTGCTATTGATCATCCAAGGAATGTACTGTGGAAATATAGATTGATGTAATCTTGGATTGAGTAGAACTTGGTTTAAACTGCTATCGAGACTTTAGTTTCCACTGCACTGTTCCAATGTAAGAGTTGGATAGCAGTATTGATTCAATCTAAAATACAACAACGTTTCAAATATTCATTATATTGATGAAATTAAATCAAAACATGAACGAAGTTTTTAATTTGTAACAAAAATTAGTCCCAAACCAAACTCCTACATGAACCCGCATCATCTAATTATCTAAAAGTACAGCATCTATCGAGTCCAATTCGGCCGTTAACCTTTTGTCGAAGAAGTCGCTCGGTGTCGTTCCCTTTCAGCCGGCTAAGTTATCGAGCACTTTCCTCGGAAAACTATAGCTTTCCCGCTTTTCCGCCGGAAAACGACACCAATTTCCCGGCCCCTTGCACTCTTTCCCGAATTAGCTTCACAGAACAAACGGCTTTCCCCACTCTTTTAATATACTTGCTCAAGTTCTTCGGCTTTGTGTTTGGAATAATATAGCAGGACGATTTTCCACGGGAAGAAAACTGGGAAAAGTGCAATTTTCCGGTGTCTTTGGTCAGGATAGCAATCAGCTAAGATAGTTTTACTCGCGGTGAGAAATAACAATGTACACTTAGAGCTTAGAACACAGAGGGAAAATACATTAACTGAATTGAAGTAATGATTGTGCAAGATAGAGATAGAGCATAGGACAAATCAGTGTATTGAAAGTATTGACTTTCTGTGGTGAAGTGAGGGAATATACTGACTGGGTCTTCCAAAAAGAATGACCTAATTATAACAGTCACATTTATTAAAAAAAAAATTGTGTACACAAACCAATTTTACATCAAATCACTCACAGAAGTATTAAGTTTATGATGATGTATTATAAGTGTTCTATGTACCCTCCTTTTGAGGCTCGGACGACATCTAGACGGTAGCCAAATTCATCCCAGACTGTTCGCAAGTTGTCTTCTCGGACTATAGCTACTGCATCAGTTATCCTGGATTCCAGCTCCTCGATATCAAGTGCTAAGAGAGGAACATAAACACAATCTTTAACGTTGTTCCTCCCTTGGAACTTGATATTGAGGAGCTATAAACCAGGATAACTGATGCAGTAGCTACAGTCCGAGAAGACATCTTGCGAACAGTCTGGGATGAATTTGGCTACCGTCTAGATGTCGTCCGAGCATCAAAAGGAGGGCACATAGAACACTGATAATATATCATCATAAACTTGATACTTCTATGAGTAATTTGATGTAAAATTAGCTTGTTATCCATTTAAAAAAAATATATAACTGTTTAAAATTGAGTCATTCTTTTTGAAACACCCGGTATTGTGAAGTAAATAGAAGATTTGGGAATGATGTCAATGATAATATCATGGTAGCTAACCATATTGAATGAAACTGAAAATGATTTAACCAATCTTGTATTGATCATTATACATATTTGAGAAACATATTTCGGTTGCTACTCCATTATTACTGAAAAACTAGCATCAGGTTGTGATATAAGTTATTGTGAATTGAAAGCTTAAAAATCGAGCATCATACATGAACCAATCGAAGTCTATTGAATTTGAATTATGAAATATATAGGAGTCACGATTTTTGAATAAAATCAACCATAACTCATTTGAGACATTTTTCAGTTTTTACTACATCTATCTCTGGAAGACTAGCATTTGGTTGAAGACTAGCATCTTGTGAATTGAAGCTTGAGAATCGAGCATCATACATCAACCAATTGTAGTCTATTGAATTTGAATTATGAAATTCATAGGAGTCGCGTTTTTTTGTATTAAATCAACCATAATTTATTTGAGAAACATTATTTTTTCGTTTGCTACCCCATTATCTCTGGAAGATTAGGCTCGATTTCTAGTCAATTGAGAGCTTGAAAATTGAGCATCATAGCTCTATCAATCATGGTTTATTGGAATTAAATATAAAATTCATGAAAGTGACATTCTAAAAGTAATACTGGTACACCAAATAAGGCCTCTATGAAACTCTCTCAAAGAACTCTAGCCAATCAGAGTGCGATACTGTCAGAACAATTCAAAACTGTTCTCGCAACGCGATTGGTCTATCTAGCAATCCTCATTGATAAGCTTAATGGCCACGCCCCCAGCCAATCACAAGCAAGCAATACAGCAGTGAATTCGTCTGCTGGTTTCAAATTTATCCGATAGATGTCACTAGCTACTAGCTAATATTTATTGTTCTGGGATTCCAGTGTTAATATGTTTGAAATGATTAAACTATAGCTTGATATACAGCTGTTCGAACAATGCTAGATTGGATAGTTTTCATACGAGATTGAATAAATAATGAATGACACATTCGTTATAAGTCAATCTTATTAAAGAACAGTTACCGTAATATTCAATCAACCAGCACAAAGTTGATCAATCTCTTTTATTTTGTTTAATGCTACTCTTGAATATTAATAAAAATTATAAATCCAAGTACCCTTTTGAATATTGTTCATCACGATATGTTTCGGCTTTATAATGCCATTATCAAGAGATAATCACTTAATTATGATTATCACTTTATAATGACATCTCATAGCCGAAACATGTCGTGATTGAACAATATTTAAAAGGGTACTTGGGTTTATAATTTTTATTAATATTCAAAAGTAGCCCTAAACAAAATAAAAGAGATTGATCAACTTTGTGTTGGTTGGTTGAATATTACGGTAACTGTTTTTTAATTAGATTGACTTATAACGAATGTGTCATTATTGTAGAGGAACAAGTTTTAAAAGTATAAGAAGAGGAAGAAAAAAAAAAGAAGAAGAAGAAGACGGGAGAAGAAGAAGAAAAATGGAGAAGAAGACAGGAGAAAAAGAAGAAGAAGACAGGAGAAGAAGAAGAAGAAGAAGGAGAAAAAGAAGAAGAAGAACAACAAGAAGAAGAAGAAGAAGAAGAGAAGAAGAGAAGAAGAAGAAGAAGAAGAAGAAGAAGAAGAAGAAGAAGAAGAAGAAGAAGGAACGAGATACCTGAGCCAATTACCAACATACAACATTAACAGTAACATCACGTCGTGAAACATGTATAGCAGTAATACATAACAGTGTTGCCAATATAGGAGAGCATACATTGGTGCCGATAAGGGTGCATTGCATTGCAGGTTGTGCAACATACAGGTGCAATACAGAGCTGAAGGCGCAGGCAATATCAGTGTTGTCTACTGCACACTTGGATTCATTGCATACTGTCAGAATTAGTTAAACGGAAAGCGTTGATCCTTTTAATAGAAATGCTGCCAGTGTGTATTTATAGTGGCAATATCAGTGTTGTCTACTGCACACTTGGATTCCCTGAAAACTTTCAGAATTCGTTGAACGGAAAGCATTGATCCTATTTATAAGGTTTAATGACAGTGTGAAGCTACAGTGGGATCCAGTTAAAACAGTCAGTATTGTTTGAGATCAACATGAATGCTTTAAATTAATCGGATGCCGCCAGTGTGAAGCAGCACAGGTGAATTTATGGAATTTATGGGCGAATAAAGTTGATGACTGGCGACTGGCGACTGATAACGGCTGTCCTAACAAACTGTTAACGACACACGTGTTTGGTTATAGTGTTGCACGTTTGTCTGGAGTGAGAGAGTGTGTGAAAGAGAGAGACTGTGAGATATAGAGAGAGAGAGCGTGATTGAGAGAGATAATGTTACGAAGAGGGAAACAGTTTTTGATCTTTGAACAACAGAATACAGCAGTAGTTTTCTCTAGTATGTAGTTTTATTACAGTAGTTTTCTCTGCTTTGAACATTGAAAGGAAGGGGAGTTGAGATTTTCTGAGAGAGATAAAAGAACACAAGAGACCATGTGTGATGAGGAGCATGTTTGACTAGAGTAAGAGAGAGTGCGTGGAAGAGAGAGAGTGTGAGAGGGGCTGTGAGTTAGAAAAGAAACAAGGTGCTGTTCTTCAACAAGTGAAAGAGAGAAGAAATGAACATTTTTGAGAAATATTCACTCTATAAACTTAATCAAAATATGAGAGAGGACAATAGTGACAGTGTGTGTGATAAAAAAAGCCGAGAGAAGAATGAAGAACTTAATAAAGTTTACAGATGGATTCAAATAGAGAATGCATTTATTCAAATGCTAATTAATATATAATTATTATTTAACGAAAATCCTAAATAAATGCTGTAAATCACCCCGAAGACTTCTGCTACTGCAGACATTGACAACAGGGGTAACAGCTAGATGGAAATTCGATGAGAACTACTATCCAAAAATTATTTGCCAGCCCGGGAATCGAACCCGGTACCTCCCAATTGCCAGTCAGGAATGCTTACCCTTACACCAAACTGACAATCTATGGATAGCAGTGCTCATTATGGTAAGGGTAAGCATTCCTGACTGGCAATTGGGAGGTACCGGGTTCGATTCCCGGGCTGGCAAATAATTTTTGGATAGTAGTTCTCATCGAACTTCCATCCAGCTGTTTACCCTATTGTCAATGTCTGCAGTAGCAGAAGTCTTCGGGGTGATTTACAGCATTTATTTAGGATTTTCGTTAAATAATAATTATATATTAATTAGCATTTGAATAAATGCATTCTCTATTTAATTCCATCTGTAAACTGGTTGGCCGCCCGGTTGTACCGCCGAACCCGGTACCTCCCAATTGCCAGTCAGGAATGCTTACCCTTACACCAAACTGACAATCTCTGGATAGCATGGCATTAGCATTTGAATAATTTCAATATCTCAGACAAGAATGTATGCTGTGGAATAGAAGAATGACAGAAGATTCAACAAACAAAAACTAAAATAAAGAAGAGAGGAGAGAGGAAAAATATTTGAAATGGGAAGGAAGAAAGAACAGGATAGGATATACAATGAAGGTAGAATTTGAATTAGATTGGTCTCATTAGATAAGATTTTATCCTGAAAGGGGAAAGAGATTAATGAAGATATTGTAAGAATAAAAATCATGCTATTGGACTCGGGGGACCTTGAAAGTAGCCTATAGAAAACTTGAAATCAGAGTACCTTAATTTTTTCAAGCAATCCTTTCCTTACCTATGGTAATGGGACAAGGAAAGTAATAGTATCCTAAGTCACAAGGATGGGAAGAGGCCTTTTGCAGGCGAGAATGATGTTTCTAGTCGAGGCGTTAGCCGAGCACTGCAAAAGACATTCACGTCCAAGTAACTTACACTATTTTTTGTCATAATAATATAGAAAAGAATAATTGAGAAACAGAAAACATTACCTGCTTGTATTGACATTACTACACGCATTCTATAAACATAACCTAGTTTACAAGTTTCGAATCAGGAATTTCTTGATTGTAGTTGACAAAATTTCCACCTGGAGCGCTAAAAGGCGGTTTTCGTACCAGTTTTGCCGTTCCTAATTCGGAACTAGGAAACATACTCGACTGTAGAGAAAACATATGATTTTATTACATTATAGTATACTGTAATGAGAATCATATGTCTATTTGTTCTACAATCAGCTCTTCACCGGCTTGATTTCATGGATGTAAAACAGCTGAAATCGAATGACTATGACAAAAAAAAATTAGAGTTACATCCAATGTGAAACTTGAGTGGAGATCTTAATTTTAAAGTCAGGTTAAGATAACACTATACATTTTCAAGACTATATGAACAAATGAATATAAGAGTGAGAAAAAAGAAGGAAAGAAGCAGGAGAGAAAAGGGTGGAGTGATAGTCACACTCTTCAACTCATACATGCTACAAATTCTAACGTCGACACAGAAATTGAGAATACAAAATATTAGTCTACCTTGTACCTTTTGTCACATACACTATTGATCCCGGAGTGCAATCAATTGCAAACGCTAACTACCCCGTTCAAACGCCATTTATCCCGTTTGAACGCCAACTATCTCGTTCAAACGCCAAATTTCATCTGACGTTTCAAACAATAATAGTCTTTGTAACAGAACAGGCGACTCTGTTACAGTGCAGAGTCAACATTCCCCATTAATATCATCCATGTTTCCATCCAATTAATGCTGACAGGTTGAGATGATTCTCATTGAAACATTACAGGTGTCACAAAAGCTTGTTTATTCAGGTAGGTCACCTCAGTGAGTTCAACAATAACTGAAAATGATCGAAATGTTAACTGAACAAAGAAGGATTGACGCTATTCATGTAGTTTCTAATTCACATCTCTCTCACACTCATACTAAACTTATATTAGGTAAAGTGTTGATGGAAACTTTATTATTCCATATATAATTATCATAAAATGATTTCATCTCTTATTCAGTTCATCAATAAATTATTAAATATTCATCTATTAAGATGCGTACAGATATACGCGCCGCGAACATGAGCAATTCACTTTTAATAAGCTGACTATATCTGTATTTTTACAGAAACGGTAAGATACAGATATAGAAAGCTTGGCATCAGCTGATTAAAAGTGAATTGCTCATGTTCGCGGCACTTAATCAGCTGACTATATCTGTATTTTTACAGAAATGGTAAAATACAGGTATAAAAAGCTTGGCATCAGCTGATTAAAAGTGAATTGCTCATGTTCGCGGCACTTAATCAGCTGACTATATCTGTATTTTTACAGAAATGGTAAAATACAGGTATAAAAAGCTTGGCATCAGCTGATTAAAAGTGAATTGCTCATGTTCGCGGCGCTTAATCAGCTGACTATATCTGTATTTTTACAGAAACGGTAAGATACAGATATAAAAAGCTTGGCATCAGCTGATAAAAAGTGAATTGCTCATGTTCGCGGCGCGTATATCTGTACTTACCTTTACATTCACTTTCATTTCAAATAGAGTGTTGATGGAAATGATTAATGAGGAGTGTTTATGCTATACTATTAAACGAGCAATTTCTGTTTATATGTTTGTATTTCACCAGATCTCGAAAACGGCTCCATCGATTCTCACGAAATTCAGGACATAGTAGGTTTATAATATAAAAGTTCGATTGCACTAGGTCTCTTTCCTGGGAAAACTTGCTGAAGGACATTGAAGGATAATTGTTATTGATCCTTGAAAAAACATCTGATAATAATTATTTCGTCGTCTGTTGATGATGGAAGTGAGTGAGCGAGTTCATGTGTGTCAGTCCAAATCAAAATCTAGGTTAAACTACCATCAATCATCAAAATAGTTATTTATGCAACTAGTGCACAAAGTGACAGTTTGCTGCACTGAAAGAAACGTTTACGCCCGAGCCGTAGGCGAGGGCAGAATGGCTTCTTGAGTGCAGCAGAGGAACTTTGTGCACGTATTTCACATTTAATTTTTCCTACAGTTACCATTGCATATGAAAAGTGGGTAATTATGGATAAAATGATGGCTGAAATCCATCAAATGTTTGTGTGTGTGATGCTGTTATTAATAACAACCTTAATTCATTTAAAAATTAATAATCCAATTGAAGTTGAAAATTCTCAGCCAAAGTTCTCATTTTTATTCATTCAAGAATCGGAAAAAATACAGATAAAACAAAAAATTCGCATTTAAAATACACGCCAACAGCTGGTTCGGATGGCTGCAAAATGGCTGAACCGACAAGCGCGCGACCTAGCGGGAAGAATCGTACCTAACTTCGTTTCATCCAGCTAAAAACAGTATTTAGATATTTAGAATTATGATTAACTAGAATTACCGAAAAATACTATAAGTAAACTAAAAAATATTTATAAAATAACATAGACAACAAAAAATATTTGATTGTAGTATATTCTAATGTTATTTTATTAATTTTATTGACATGGATTTCGAACGTTGAAATAATTATCACTGTCAATAGAAAATAAACATTATTTATTATTAAATGATGAGAAGTTATTATTTAATTATGATTTAGATAAACACTATTCTTGTTTTGGATTTCTAGATTGGGATTTTTTCATAAATGTAGGGTAGCCATTGAAATGATTCTTATCTAAATCTAAACACAGTCATTTTTACCAACTTAATTTTTGTTTTCGTGGACTAATCCTCCATATAGCCCACCAACTATTTTGTGTTGCCATGTTGCAAATCTGGAGTGCAGAAAAATTTTTTCCCGCACTAGAGCGGAAAAGTGAATCTTTGCGTTCTGTAATCAGTGCAGGAATGGCCACTTTTCAAGGTAACTGTAGGAAAAAAGAATTTATACACACTTCAAAAAACAAACACATCATCAATTCCAAATAGATATACTATGAATTCGATTTAGAATGATATATTATTATGTTTGCTACAATTTTGTTAATTAATATACTATGTACTATTCTACACTAACAGCATCTAGTTACTATTTTGGACTTGAACATGTTTCCTAAAAAAAGAGAAATAAACAAAAATATTAAGTTTTTCTTCCTGTATTATTATTCTCGTGAGATCAGCTGAGGAATAACCCACACATTCATCGCTCACTAACTTCCATTACGGTATCGACAGACGACAAAATGTCCAGCTTTTTTTCCAAGGACGTATTTATCCTTTTAATGTCAGCGAGTTATGCCAGAGTTGAGACCTAGTGCAATCGAATTTTCATATCATAAACCCACTTTGTTCCAAATTTCGTAAGAATCGTTAGAGCCGTTTTCGAGATCCGGTCACATACAGATATAGAAACATATTAAAAGAAATTGCTCGTTTAAAAGGATATCGATATTATACAACCCTAATTCATTGTGATGGAAATTGAATGTTTTCAGAAAAGGAAGTGAATGAAGAAAGAAATAGAGAGGAGGAAACATCTAAAAATAGACTGATGTCTCTCCATGTTGAACTCTTGACTGCAGTGCTGGTTTCCGCTCTGTGGTGTATGCCTTCAAATGTGTGCCTAATGAAGCAAAGAAAGTCCCCTTTCTGATGAAGAAGTCACTCGGAAAAAAACGGGGAGACAAAGAAAAAAATAATTCACGGAGGATGTGTGAGTGAGAGAGATGACAAGAGGTCTGTGGCTGCCAATTTGGCCTTGTGCCCTCTTTTGCTAGACTACTACCACTTCAACTTTTTCTACTAATCTTTCTCTGTTCTCTTTCTCTTCTGATCCATTCTCAACACACTTCTTTATTATCTTATTGTCTGTCTTCTAGGCATGCTTGACGTTGTTCACCATTCTTTTCTCCGTTTCTAATTCATATAAGTTATTCGATGTTAACGAAAATTATTAATCTTTCAATCTAATCTGGATTAGAAGAAGAAGAGAAGAAGAAGAAGAAGAAGAAGAAGAAGAAGAACAGACTACATGTGAGAGATTCATACATACTACCATAGAGAAACAATAGCGTAAGTAGATACCCCATCGTATAGGACATTAATGTTGAAACTTTTACTCTTATCTCAAGCCGATAACTGTCGATTATTGTCGATTTTTACTGTTTTTCTCATCCAATAGTATGAGATTGAAATATGTTACAAAAAAGTTAAACGTTTTTATTCACTTTTTATGTTATTTATGGAGTATACTGACAGTTTCAGAGTGATTTCACCCTGTTATCTCAGAGAAACTTGTTGAAAACGAGCATAGACAGTAATTGTTAGTAGATGTAGATACGTAGAGTACTGAACAGAATATTCGTGGAGATGTGAGCATAGAACAGTAGATATATAGAGAACTGAGTGAAGAACAGAAGATTCGCGGAGAAGTTAGCGTAGAGTAGTAGATGCTTAGAGAGGCGGGAGAAGTGAGCATAGAACAGTAGATATATAGAGAAGTGAGTGAAGAACATAAGATTCGCGGAGAAGTTAGTGTAGAGTAGTAGATGCTTAGAGAGGCGGGAGAAGTGAGCATAGAACAGTAGATATATAGAGAACTGAGTGAAGAACAGAAAATTCGCGGAGTTGTGAGCAGGTGCATGGAGGAGTGAGCGCCAAACAGAAGATTCGCGGAGAAGTTAGCGTAGAGCACTAGATGCATAGAGAGGCGGGAGAAGTGAGCACAGAACAGTAGATGCATAGAGAGGCGGGCACATTGTATGACTTCGCAGACAATAGCACTTGATTAAGAAGAGCGGTTAATCCGCCTGAAAGACGGCAGACAATGTCTGCTAACATCACACAGAATGCCGACAGTTCACACTGAAAATTTATTCACTGTCTAGTGTGTAGGAGACCTAGACGGGAGCGGCAGACAGGAAACAAGTAGTCTTTGTGCTAAACTTTTGTGTCACACTGTAGATTGTGCTGCTGAAACAAGTTGGTGATTGTGTGTCACACTGTATTTAGTGTGAAAATACGTATCTACTTGCCTTATGTGTCTCAGTTTGTGTATAATATGCCTACGTGTAGAGTGTATTTGTGTATTATCCACCTTTATGAGAGTGCTCTGAGGATTCATGGTTGAGTTCGTTCATACGTACAGATATGTCGTATATGTTATACTAGCAGGAACCCGTGCTTCGCAAGGATCTATTTTCAAAATTGATAATCTGAAAACTTGACGTAGGTAATGAAATTTTGAAGAATTGAAAATAGGCCTATAACCATCCTTGGTTAAATAAGAATCTAGCCTATATGCAAAATTTCAAGTTGATTAGTCCAGTAGTTCAGACGTGATAATGCGTCAAACATAATTTTCCTATCCCGTACGTGTATAAGCCAACTCTTTATTTTATTATAGATATGGTTAATGACTGCAAGAGATAGGAGTGTGGAACAGAATAGCTGTGAAACTATGATAGCCCCAGAAGTTTCTCGAACACAATAGTGGGTACTAAATTAACTTTTTTAAAGTGATTAAAAAAAATGTTAAAACAACAGAACTGAAAGTTGTCAACCTTATCATTCTACCTCCATTTAGAGAGTTCGATTCTTGTTGGCAAGAAACATGTTAATCAACGCAGAAATCATTGTTAATTTACTAAAAGATAGGTTGAGTTGAATAGTTTCCCTTTCAGGGGGAGTTTTGACAACCCACAAAACTCATTTTTCATTTGAGGAAATATCGAAAAGGTGCATAGGATCTTATTTTTTGTTCAGCTTGCCAAAATACCCCTCATTTCAATATTGAAATTTTCGACTGACTACAGTGAGTCAATAATTCTATCATGGCTCGAATAATTTTGAAATTGTAATAAAATAAAAATGGTAGAGAATAATCAATTAATGTGAAGGTCAACACCTTTATTTAAAGACATATTAACTGCATGCGTTTTTGTATTGCCGATACAGCATTGATAAAACTGTAGACGTTTATTTAGCAGTCTCAAAAAACTGTTCTAGCTAAAAAATTAATAATCCATACATTGGGCCTATACATTGCATCAGGAAAATGAAGTTCAAAACTATGGTTTTCCTAAACATATGTTGTTGACATAATTTCTTTGGTGCAGCTGTTTCACATTCGCCATATTATTATAGTTTGTGGGAAAAATATTGATTATCAAAACAATACTTTTATTATATTAATAATAATATTAAACATATTTATCAATTATCAGAACAATATTATTGAGGTTGAGTGGAATCAGGTAGAAAGCAATAACAGAACAGATGTTCTTTTTTGAATTTCTATCATATTATTTTGTTATTTCCAATGATTACAACATATGTTAGAATATCACATGTCAATAAAAAATTATTTCATCTCCATATGGCACTCACCTTACCATGTTCATAACCTTACTTAATAGGATCCTTTTTCATCTTTTGAAACCCTTAGAGGCAATATATCTCAAAATCCGTTCTTAGTGCGCGTCTAGCATGTTTGAAGAATATTTGTGCAAAGTTTCAAGTCTGTAGGACAATTAGTTTGAGCTGTAGTGTGATTTTACATCCAAATTTTGGAAAAATGTCCTCTCCTGGACCCCCCTGAGCTCCTGATCGGAATTTTTCTGCATAGATCTAATTTTTTTTCGTAGCTGAACAAAAAAGTTCCTCATGACTTTACTGTGCAATGAGCGGTTAAAAAGTACAAAATTTTGGGGGGGCCCTAGCTCCCTCAGGGGGGCAAATTTCTGAAAATCCTTTCTCAGTGGATGTTTTCAGGCCACCATAAACAATCGTGCAAAATTTCAAGTTTTTAGGCTCAGTAGTTTGGGCTGTGGTGTGATTTCAGTCTGTCGGGGCTTAGCCTTTTATAAGTATAGAGATGAATAATTACCACAATATCAACTTCTTAGAACACTCTGATAAAACTGAGTTTATCAGAGACTAGCCGTCAGGCTCGCTTCGCTCGCAATATCCGTCTGGCAAGGGGGCTCCGCCCCCTGGACCCCCGACTGGATCGTCCAGGAATGAGATCAGCCGGCTCGCTTCGCTCGCCTGCATTTTTCATTTGAACATTTTTATCATATGTTAGGACAATCCAGTCGGGGGTACAGACTAAACGTCTGGCTAAACGGATATGGCGAGCGAAGCGAGCCTGACTGCTAGTAATATAATATTCCCAGGATTGAAGTAGCAGTGCCGAATCGATTTTTTTCGCGATAAATGCATTTAAATCTTCAACTTGATGTCAACCTAACAAAGTCAACTCAACTTAATGCCAACCTGACAAAATTATTAATTTAGTTGCCAGTTAACAACTGTTTCGAAGAGGTATCCTTCTAGATTATAGTTCTATAGTAACATATGATATGGGAATTCCAATATTATAATAAATTAAGAGATTGGGAGAAGAAGAATATACATGCTAAAAGACAAACTTTAAACCCTTAAAAACAACCCTTAGAGTTAAAATATTGCCAAAAGATTTCTTAGTGTGCCTCTAAAGGGCCAACTGAACATACCTACCAAATTTGAACGTTTTTGGTCCGGTAGATTTTTAGTTATGCGAGTGAGTGAGTGAGTAAGTGAGTGAGTGAGTGAGTGCCATTACGCTTTTATATATATAGATTGACAATGGTGTAACAACTAAAACCGGTCTTACTAGTATCAATACATCTGTGGTTTTATAAATTTCTTAGTATTTTTATTTAATATGAATAATTACCACAATATCAACTTCTCAACTACACAAAAAGTATATGTTATGCCTTGGTATGTGTTTAAGTTAATCGAAGGCCCAGTTGCACAAAATCCTGTCTAATTTAAGCCGTTATTAAATGCCACACATCTTCAGCTGTAGTGATGTGTTGATTTTAACCCAAAACTGTAGTCCTGTACAAAAGTATAATAAAATAATGTGGATGTGACAAAAATAAAATTGTGTTTTTCAATTGTGCAGAAATTTCACAATATCAATTCACATTCAACAGATTTTATTAGATGAAATCCTCCATCTCCTCCACCTATTCCTCCTCCACCTCCTCCTCCTCCTCTCCTCCTCCTCCTCCTCTCCTCCTCCCCTACTCATCCCCCTCCTCCACCTCCTCCTCAGCCCTCCTCCTCCTCCTCCTCTTCCTCCTCATCCACCTCCTCATCCTTCTTCTTCTTCTTCTTCTTCTTCTTTTCTTCTTCTTCTTCTTCTTCTCTTCTTCTTCTCTCTTCTTCCTCTTCTTCTTCTTCTTCTTCTTCTCCCTCTTCTTCTTCTTCTTCTTCTTCTTCTTCTTCTTCTTCTTCTCTTCTTCTTCTTCTTCTTCTTCTTCTTCTCCTCGTTCTTCTTCTTCTTCTTCTTCTTCTTCTTCTTCTTCTCTTCTTCTCTTCTTCTCTTCTTCTTCTTCTTCTTCTTCTTCTTCTTCTCTTCTTCTTCTTCTTTTCTTCTTCTTCTTCTTCTTCTTCTTCTTCTTCTTCTTCTCCCTCTTCTTCTTCTTCTTCTTCTTCTTCTTCTTCTTCTTCTTCTTCTTCTTCTTCTTCTTCTTCTTCTTCTTCTTCTTCTGAATTCTGAATTCTGTTTACTGACACATGAGAAGAAAAAAAGAAATATCATCACAAAAAACAGCTTCTCTCAGAGAATAAAAATAGCGAGAAACAACTTCTCTCCTCTCTAAAATGATCACGAGAGGCTCTCTTTAACCTTTGCGGGCGTCTAAACCTTTGTGCTTTGTATTAAGGTGACTTAACCAGGTAAAGTGGCAAACTTTGGGTAGAGCTTTCATGCGTTGAAAATAATTACAGCACTTAGGTCAGATTAGAGGACTTACGAAGCATCTTCCAGCGTATATTTATGTTGAATATATCGCGTACTGCTTGAGGATGTATAGTGAAAGAGTATTATGTATGTGGAGAGGCTAGAGAATGATAAATTTTTTATTTTTCTGTATAACTTAGCGGTTGTGTGGATGGAGAGAAACAGAATACAATCAATATGGGTGGTTTTTCATAACTATTGATCCATCTATAACTTATTATAATTTATACTGTTATATTGCAACTCACACCTGCGCACAGGGTTTCTTTGCAGGTGTAGATTCTTATATATATATATTTTTTTTTGGTCTTGAAAGTGTTGTATATTTTTTTGAGAATCAATTAATTTAAATTTGAATTTGAATTTGAATACTATTATAATATAATCATATTATCTGAGTAGATATTCCAACAGACCATATGGTTTCATTAGTATTGAGGATTTGATATAGTTTTCCTCAATCATTGCTACAATTTTAGGTGAATTCGAGTGAATAAATTGGATGGAATCTCAAATGTCTTGAATAATGGAATATTAATATGAATAAAAATGGAATATTCTACTTTTTCATACACAACATGGTTTATATGGGGCACCGTTGGCATTATATTTGAGATGCCAAGCTTTTCATATCTGTATCTTACCGTTTCTGTAAAAGTACAGATATAATCAGCTGATTAAAAGTGAATTGCTCATGTTCGCGGCGCGTATATCTGTACGCACCTTGAGAAGTACACTTCTGTACTTCTTCAAGCTTCATGTACTAGAAGGTCTAATACTGAGTGCCGGTTGCAGAACAGCCGATTGAATCATAACCGTGATTAATTCTACGAGAACCAATCACAGAAACCGTCTTTTCGAAAACGCCATCTCTGATTGGTTCTCGTGGAACTAATCACGGTTAAAATTTAACCGGCTTTTCTGCAACCGGGCCTGACAGTTTAAAATTAATCCCTCTCTAGCACTATAGATTTAAAACGTCAGCTTTCATTGTTGACAGATGCTAGTGAATCTCATTATTACAGTGAATTGCTGATAAACATTGTTCAAGTAAACTGGGAATGTCTAGAGTTTAATTTGGAGATTTGGCTCTGGGTGAGATTGAGAGCTGAGTGACAATGGTTGTGGAAGACTGATGTTGACAGAGATGTTGTGAGGTTGCCATTGATGTTTTGAGGTTGACAACAGTGTTGTCATTAAATGTCAGTTCAAACGACTACAGTTCGTGAGCTAACGCTTAACTCTGCCGGTAGAGAGCAGCACATGTTGGTTCACATTTTAAACTCCGCCCTACTCTCTCCTGATTGGTCTACAGTCCGTGTTGTGATGTACAACTCCAAATTCTGCCAACAGATAGCAGCGTTTGCTGGGTGAAGAGAATAGGTAAATTCAATTTTTTAGTTTATTGATATTTTTCAATACATTTGAGGAAAGGAGAAGAACTCTTCGTCACACAGTTAAGTATATATAATTGACCGAGCGAAGTGAGGTCTAAGATTCAAGTGGACGGTTTGGCATTTCTCTTAATGTTTATTTATGTTTATATGTTGTGCATTTACGTTGAAATGCGGTAATATATTTTCATGAAATTTGACAGGTATGTTTCTTTTTAAATTGCGCGTCGACGTATATACAAGGTTTTTGTATATAGTAGTACAAGGTTTTTTATAGTAGTATAGGTATATACTTATAGTAGTATATATATATATATATATATATATACTTATAGGTATATACTTATAGTAGTACAAGGTTATTCAGTAGTACAAGGTTTTTGGAAATTTTGCATTTCAAGGATAATATAAAAGGAAAAAGGAGCCTCCGTCATACGCCAATATTGGAGTAAAAATCAGACTATAGAATTTTATTCATCATAAATCAGCTGACAAGTGGACTATAATACTACCCGTTCAAAAACATCGAACATCTTGAAATATATCTTTTCATCAACGTTAGTAGACAGTTGACTTTAATACTACCCGTTCAAAAACATCTAATATCTTGAAAATGTATCTTTCCATCAACGTTGTAGACAGTTGCAGTCAGACCTGATAACAGCGCTCACACTCACATTCCGGGACGACACGTCACGGTACGATAGGACAGAAAGCTCTATGTTTATTTAGGATTTTTTCTAGACATTTTAAATTGATGAATAATTTATTAATTCTTGAGAAAGCATAACAACAGGTCAATGTAACTTACTGAGCGCGAGGTCTACTGTTCACAGATCTACTAGTATTTAACAGTATATTATTATGAATCGATGTTACTAGAATCTGTGTCTAAATCATGGTCACTTCAAGGAAGCAAGAAACACCAATATCATTCAACATAACCACGTGACTCTATTATTGATTCATGTGACCAAATTATATATGTTGTCACTCCAAGGAAACTCACAGGAAACCATATCATTCCACGGCATATCTTGACTCTCGTATCATCTCTGTATCATCTTTGTATCATCTTTGTATCACATTTGTATCATTTTCGTATAATCTTTGTATCATCCTCCTGCGCTGAGGTCCACATTATAATGGCAAGATAAGATAAGATAAGATATTTCGAAGCTATTTAAGATATTATAATAAGAAAGATAGGAGAAGAGCGTAGCCGATTCTCTGCCATGTCACTGGATTTTATAGAAAATAGCCGAAGTCTGATGTAAATGTATAATATTAGTTGTAGATTTTGATGTATATCTGATGTAATATTAACTGTTCATTTTTGTTTAAAATAGTCAATTATTATATCTTATTCGTCAATAAACTATATTATTTTTCAATGATTGAATAAGGAATTCTCTCAATCCAGATTAAATATTTTGTTGATGAATTATATTTCTACATTGCTAGAAAACGATCAGGCAAGGTTGCAGATTGGAAAAGGATAGCGCTATCTGCTTTGTCAAATGATGGACAAGGATAGCAAAACTAATATTAATCAAATACTGCCATTATAACGTGAATCTCACTATAGGAAGATGATACGAAAATGATGCAAAGGTGATACGAAGATGATACAATTTATTATGATAGACAAGGATAGTAACACCATCGCTAATCAAATACTGTCATTATAACGTGGACTTCACTATCCTATTATATTAAGCGAGCAATTTCTGTATTTATATATCTGGTTATTTCTATATCTGGTTATTTCCATATCTGGCTTTTTTATATCTGGTTATTTATGTTTAACGGATCTCGAAAACGGCTCTAACGATTTTCACGAAATTTGGAATATAGTAGGTTTATGATATAAAAATTCGTTTGCACTAGGTCTCATCCTTGAGAAAACTCGCTGAACGACATAAAGAGGATAATTCATCCTTGGCTGAAACAGCTGTGGAAAGTGAAAAAGTGAGTATGTGAAAAATCAAAATATCGCATCCCCGAAATTCATAAGATGACGTATAGCCAGCTGTGAAAAATTAACATGATCATTTTAGAGAATTGTGTTCTGTTTATCAATAAATAAAAATAACGAGCGAAGCTCGGTGCCCCGTTATTAGGAAGATGATACAAAGAAGATACAAAGATGATACAAAGAAAATACAAAGATGATACAAAGAAGATACAAAGATGATACAAAGATGATACAAAGATGATACAAAGATGATACAAAGATGATACAAAGATGATACAAAGATGATACAAAGATACAAATATGATAGCAGCACTATCGCTAATCAAATACTGCCATTATAACGTGGACCTCACTATAATTATATAATTTATTGATTCACGCAACCAAATTATGTCAATAGAGACTGACAACACATTAACCAGTTCCCTCTCGACCATTAGTGACTGACAGCACATCAACAAGTCCACTTCCGACCAATAGCTATCACTCAAATGACAGCTTAATATGAACAAGGCTTTACTAAACGCCATTGGAGGCCTCCAGTAGTGCGGCCTCTATAGTGAGCCTTCAATGTTGACACCGTCTATTCATAAATGGTCATCAAGAAGGCATTGATGCTGTCCTCACATTGTGCAAATTGATTGCGTGAATAGGCAAACAATAACTGTTGTTGTCAGCTATCAATATTATATTGTTGTCATGTATCAATTATTGATAGTCAATGTGATATATGTCAGTTGTGATTGTGGTAGTGTGATAGTGTTAAGGTGCGTACAAATTTACGCGCCGCGAACATGAGCAATTCACTTTTTATCAGCTGATGCCAAGCTTTTTATATCTGTATCTTACCGTTTCTGTACAGATACAGATATAATTAGCTGATTAAAAGTTCATGTTCGCCGCGCGTGTATCTGTTCGCACCTTTTTATCAGCTATTACATCAACAAATATTTTGTATCAATTCAAAAATGGTTATTCATTTATTTGTTCAACAAAGTCACATAATCATGAAATGATTGAGAATGGAATAACAGGGTACCATCCCATTCCCGAATTTTGATTGAAAATTAGTCCAAAGAGGTTATGATTTGTCAGCACTTCCAAGCACAGAATCCTATCATATTAAGCGAGCAATTTCTGTATGTCTGTTTATAATATATACAGTTTAAAGTAAACTCTTAAGACAGATATAAAAAAATACTCTTTTTCTCTCTCAAAATTAATTTCATGCTAGAAGTATTCATTAATTTCCCTATTTTCTCATCTTGCTTATGAGGTTTGTAGCCATATTGCTCTTTTTTGCTTCTTAGATCCTATCATTCCATCATAAATGTTGTATTTATTTCCCAACAGATCTTTGTTATTTTACATTTAGAGAATGCTCTACTGCTGAGTTTATTCAACTATTTCACTTATTATTATTATAATTATTTTTTCACTTTTTCATTTAAAATAACCTTTCGTTTTATATATTTTTAACTGATTATCTCTTGTTAAAATAATTATAATTTGGTATTGTATTGAAGGGTTAAGTGTAAGAGAGGGCCGACTGCGCCCTAACTTCGCCCTCCCAGGTATAAAATGAAGGCAGTCATTCTGGTTATTTATATGGTTATATTATCAGGTTATCTGGTTATTTATGTTCAACGGATCTCGAAAACGGCTCTAACGATCCTCACGAAATTTGGAACATAGTAGGTTTATGATATAAAAATTCGATTGCACTAGGTCTCATTCTTGGGAAAACTCCCTGTACGACATTAAAAGGATAATTCATCCTTGGCTGAAACAGCTGAGACTTTCGTCGTCTGTGGATAGTAAAAATTGAGCGAGTGATTCTGTAGAAAATTAAAATATCGCATCCCGAAATTCATAAGCTGACGTATTGCCAGCTGTAAAATATAAACACGATCTTTTTAGAAAATTGTGCTCAATGTAAAATTTTTATACATAAAAATAATGAGCCAAGCTTGGTGCCCCGATATTTATAGTGATACGATCATACGATCTCGATTGATATTGCAAAATTATAGCATATCAAGTGAGGTTTACAATCCAAGACAGTATTTGAATGAAGATTCTTCAATCCTATTCTCAAGATAAGTAGGCCTGAATCATTAAAATTATAGGGAGAGGAAAAATAAATCGGCAACCTTGCCCTATTCTTCTCCTGAGTAAGGTTACACGTATAGTTCGCAATGGAATTAGCCTTGTAGTTCTCAACTCTACAAAACTATGCAGTTCATAATTTTAAATCGTGAACATGCTTTGAAAGCATACATACTTGAATGCTGTTTGATTTTAGTTTCTCCTAAGAATCAAGTACTAAGTAGGCCTAAAATAACTGTCATTCCCCGATATTTTCCACATTTCCAGAGTTTGAATCAACAGGCCAGGATATTGAAGCACATATTTCTGATGTTATCCTACAAAGCGGAAAAATATGGAAATTCTGAATATTTTAATTATTGTAGGATAATAAACTGCATGATGAAATTCAATCACCTATAGGTAGCCTACCTATTCCATTATTATGACTTCTATCAATTCACTTATTAGTTCATAATATTACAAGTCATATTATTCGCCTGCTATCTATTCGCCTGCTGTATATTACTGGAAGTTGATTACCCTGATCTACTTTCAGCCTACTTCATTTTATTAGTCAATAATTTGATCTTATCTACCTATATAATAATTTTACTCTATCAATTTTATGTTTTTTTCCTCTTAAATATTTATATTAATTAAAACTTTTACAAAATTCCCATTAATAAATAAATCCTTAGTTTAATTAATTAAATTAACGTTTGGTAGAGAGTTAGTGGGGAGGATATTTTTAATATTCTTTCCGAAGAATGGACATTGATATGTCCAAAGCTCCGCCAATTTATGTAGATGCATAACAATCTATAGTTATTATATTACAAATTACTTTTTCATATCATATACAGTTCAATAATTATTTTCTTAGTCTATATTATGTAAATTCATCTATAATGTTGCTGTATTGTAAGCTATTGTATATGAGTGTATAAGCCAGTATATATTGTAATCTACATAAATAAAGTACTCAATCAATCAATCAATCAATCTTATCCTATACTATTAAACGAGCAACTTCTGTTTATATGTTTAGATGTTTGTATTTCACTGGATCTCGAAAACGGCTCTAACGATTCTCACGAAATTCAGAACATAGTAGGTTTATAATATAAAGATTCGATTGCACGAGGTCTCATCCCTGGAAAAACTCGCTGAAGGACATTAAAAGGATAATTATCATTCATCCTTGGAAGAACAGCTGATAATAATTATTTCGTCGTCTGTTGGTGATGGAAGTGAGTGAGCGAGTTCATGTGCGTGGGACTGTGTCAAAATTATGAATCATCTGTTGAACTTTTGTAATCATTCAATCAGGTACTTAGTGCCGGTTGCAAAAAAGCCGGGTTACTTCCAATCCTGATTAATTCAGGTAGATCCATCTTTCTGATATGGTCTTTTCTGATTTGATTCACGTGGAGTTATTCAGAATTAAAATTTAACCGTCTTTTGTGTAACTGGGCCTTTGTGATGGAAATTTTTGCATTCTTCTGGGAATTAATCTGAATTTACTGTGATTAGATGGAACATTTCTGAATGAATGTTATTATAATTTCTTCTTTCATTATAATTTTTTTATGCTTTTGTACTCCAGAGCGAAGCTCGGTCCCCGATATTGCTCGTTTGACAATGGTGCAGGCCCAACAATCGACGTTAATTTTGAAAATTTTTAGTTGTAGCAACTACTATTTTTTCATCGAATCGAGGATTAAGTGTAAGAGAGGGCCGACTGCGCCCTAACTTCGCCCTCCCAGGTATAGAATGAAGGCAGTCATTCTATTCTATTCTATTCTATTCTAATCAGGTACTTAGTGCCGGTTGCAAAAAAGCCGGTTTATTTTCAATCGTGATCGATTCGTGATAGTTCGAAGCAGTGTGTGACTATATAACCTTATCTTTTGGACAACATTAACATTTTATCAAAATTTTTGGAGAGAAATAGTACAGGCTTAGCCTAGTTTTTCCTCCAATGTCATAATTGTATTAAGATTATAGTATTTTATACAATAAATAAATAAAATAAATAAATTCCAGTAGATCCATCTTTTTGAAATGGTCTTCTCTGATTTGGTTCACGTGAAATTATTCACTATTAAAATTTAACCGCTTTTGTGCAACTGGGCCTTTGTGAGGGAAATTTTCGCATTAATATCAATTTACTGTGATTAGATAGAACATTTCTGTATGAATGTTATTATAATTTCTTCTTTCGTAATTAATTTTTTATGCTTTTGTACTCCAGAGCGAAGCTCGGTCCCCGATAATTAGTACTAGTTCTATTAATCTATCTATTCCTGGCTGGAAATAATCATTCCTGGACCATACAAAAAGTTCTCCTTTCACTGCGCTACTCTGAACTTCTTTATATTTGGGCTTTTCGATACTATTTGACCGGATTCAATGTTTTTGTTGAAACTAGCAATTCTAACACCATATTGCAACAATGTCCATGATTCATATCAAAGCTATATTACAACAAATTCCATTCAAACAAATTTGAATGTATTACCATAGAGAAACAATAGCATAAGTAGATATCCCATGGTATAGGGCGTTTATGTCGCAACCTCTAGTGTTATCTCAAGCTGATAGTCCACGTAGTTCTTTTCTGTGAAGCTTTATGACGCTGGTAGTCTCATATTGTGCCGTTCAAACATTCTCACCCGGTCAAAACAGTAAAAATTGACAATAATCGACAGTAATCGGCTTGAGTTAACAGTAAAAGTTGCGACATAAACGCCCTATACCATGAGATATCTACTCACGCTATTGTTTCTCCATGGTATTAACTAACAACAATTAATCATAACAATGTGCATTATATAATTCATACCAAACTTATGTTACCACACTTTGAACCCAATACAGATAAATTTCTAACCACCATGTTCACAACAATGATAACCCAACAATGGTGCGATTGTTGTCAGAGTCCAGTCTCATTAAATTTGTTGAAGCCGCATAGAAGTTCCGGACTGTCCAGAAAATTTACGACGGAAGTCGCTCTTTTCTTCCATTCTTATCGGTTGTGACACGTCCATTCTTCACCGAAGAAAAAGAATAGAGGAGAACAAGGAGAGAAAGAGAAAGAATACGAGAAGAACGAAGAGAGAATATGAATAAGAGTGAGAGAGAGTGAGAGAGTCTGGTGGGTGAGCGAGTAGTGAAAGGTCACAGCACCTGTGATTCACTGTGACCGCGTATTATTTTGAATAACGATTGTAATTTCTTTCCTGGGGAAAAGCGGACATAAGCCACCCCTCATGATAAATCGCTCCGATCTGAATCGGCCAGCGGATTTTTGTGGTGTGTAAGCTACTTTTTCAACGTTCTATACCACTTTTATTTCTTTATACTCTTCTTAGGGGTGTTCTTCCTGCCCGTTGTTCTCCTTCTTCTATTTCTTTGTTGTTTATATGAGTGGTTTCTCTCACATTCATTTCTGCTGTTACCATTCTCTCACTGTTAAAGCCATATTCCATACTTATTCCATACTAATATATCAATATTCATATTCAAGCGATCAAACACATCACAATATTTGATTAAGAAAATATGCTTTCAATAATTGGTCCTTTCTTCATAGATTGACAGGTTCGAAACTCCAGATCGGCTTCTAGAGTTGTGGTACTCCACTTTTGAATTTTTAAAAGAATTAAAGATGGGGTGAATAAGGGAGAAATGGAGAAGAATCGGACGTTAAGAAGAAATGATAATAGCCATCACTTTTGAGTTTTTAAAAGAATTTTCGATGAGGTAAATAAGGAGGAAATGGAGAAGAATCGGACGTTAAGAAGAAATGATAATAGCCATCACTTTTGAGTTTTTAAAAGAATTTTCGATGAGGTAAATAAGGAGGAAATGGAGAAGAATCGGACGTTAAGAAGAAATGATAATAGCCAACGTAGTGAGGCGGATGAATGAGTAGGAGAAAAAGTGTGTAATAGACAGAAGGTGGAGCAGATGGAATAAAGAAGAAGGCAGAATTTAAGGAATAGAAAAGAGAAGAATGTGATGGAGCCGGTTGATTGAAACTGATGATATTATTGCAGAATAAGATGTGCATGCAAATATACAAAATAATATGCAAGTAAAATAAGAATAATGGATGATGTTGGATGATGAGATAGGAGGAGGAGAAAGAGAAATAATCTGAAATAAATTTTTTGTAAATGTTGAGAGGTAAAATTGAATGTTGAGGGAAAAGGATAGAGATATGTTTTGATATTTGATCTGGGATACTATGCAAAAATAGGATGGAAATAGAGCATGGTTCATTCCTGTTCCTCAACTCATTCCCAAATCATTATGTTCGCTACGCCAGTTATCCTCAGACTTTTTCAAGTTTATTCGAGCAATGTATGTTGGTATACATTGGATATGGAACATATCTATGAATATGGGTATATTGATAACTTACTGGTTTGTGCTGAAGTTTTTCATGTTTTGGTACAAATAGAATTTTTTGTAGATACAAATATTCAAGAGTAGAACGTAGACTTCTATCCAGAAAGTATAGAATACCTTCTAGAAGAAGAAGAGCATTTTTATTATAGCCTACTCTCTGAAAATATTCTCAGAGTGCTCTGAGAGTATTCTATACTATCTGCTCCTACCATATACAAGTATGAGAGAGAGGCAAGAGAGAAGACGATTATGTCAAAGGAAGAGATGTGAGGCAGAACACAAGAAGGAAAATGTGATTGAATTAAAAAAAAATACTAATAACACAGACAAAAAGTCAAGGTTTGTATCTGTGCGAACACAGTCAAGGAGAAAAGATTATTAGATAAAAGGGAAAGGTAATAGATATGTAGATAGAGAAAATAAAAACTATGTTGGGAGAGGAAAAATGTAAAGAAGAAGAACCCAAAGAAGAGAAGGAGATTAATCTGATTACGAAGGAAGTGAGAAGCGAGATAGAAGAGTGGTTTTGTAGCGAGGTTAGTTAGAGATTTACGTTGACCGCAGGGATTAATGAGGCGGCCCCCTTTTGGGGGTCCCTTTTCATTTCAGTGCCCCCCCCTACAAACACACATCTCCCCAATAGTGAGATTTACTCTATACCGTCAGTATTCCTATTAAATAGCATAAACCCTTTCCATTCTGATATCCCTGACAGTTTCAAGTGAAACTAACTATAGACTGCTTAGAGCTCCACTTGTATTCACTAACTCCAATATGGCTGGTTTCTCTTGCACTCCGCATACGAATTAACCTCAATGTAACCTTCGCTGACAGTGTAGCTTTAAATACAACCATTCAAGTCGAACAGTTTGAAGTTGGAAATGGTGATTTATTGACGGAATATCATTATGTATTATATTCTATTATATCTATTAGGCTATATTCTATTATATTCTATCATATTACATTATATTAGATTATATTATAATTATCCTATTATTGCCATTCGTAGGTCAGAAAAATAGGTTGAAATCACCGAGTATAATCAATTTAATTCAATCATTCAGAATAATATTACACAACTGTTTCCATTTAATTGAATAAAACTCTTATTTGAAGGTCTTTTTACCTCTCACATAAGTTCTTTGTTACAATGATATCCATGCAAATGTCCAGAACTTGAGCGGAAATCATTTTTAGAAAGAGCTGAATAGTATGAAATTCGATAAAGAGTAGTTCAAGCTGGATTCTTGGAAATGACTGAAGTCTCAAATCACTTGAATGGAATATATTTTTATAAATATGAAGTCTCTTAAAATCAGCTCGATGTTCCAACTTATTATGGATAATAAACTCCTGTCATTTCCACCTGGATTGTATCTATTGTCTATGAATGGAAATGCTTATCTATGCACTTATGAACAATACAGCATCACGTTAAAATATTGAACCCATCATGAAGTAAAACATGGTAAGTGTCAACAAAATACTATATCTTCTTCTTCTTCATCTTCTTCTTCTTCATGTACAGATGGAAATAAATAATGAAAGTTGCGTTTGTTCAATTGCTAATTAATAAATAACTATTATTAAAACGAAAATCCCAATAAAATTTAAATACTGTAATTCACTCTGAAGACTTCTGCTACTGCAAATATTGACAACAGGGTGAACAGCTAGATGGAAATTCGATGAGCGCTACTATTCAAAAATTATTTGTCAGCTCGGGCTGTCCATCTAGCTATTTACCTTGTTGTCAATATTTACAGTAGCAGAAGTCTTCGGGGTGATTTACAACATTTAAATTTAATAGGGATTTTCGTTTAATAGTTATTAATTCATTAGCATTTTAATAATTGCAATATCTCAGTAATCTCTATCTGTCCTTCAAACATTTGTTATCAATTTGTTTAATGATGGATGATTAAACCTATTTTTCAACTAACTCATCCCATCTAGGCTTCTTTATTTCGACTATGTAAATCGAGCGTATCATTCATCTACCGTATTATTTAAAATAGCAAGAATTATCATTATCCCACGACATATCCGCAAAGAGAGAAAATATATAATGATACCAGAAATCACTCTTAACTTTAGCATGACTATAGTCCGTACAAAATCACTTCTGACTTGAAGGAATATGCTATAATGTAGTAATTATTTTCATTGTCATACCACAAATTCATTAAAAACGAGATATTAGTTTCGGTTGTTACATTACTATCAATCTCTGGTAAGCTAAAATTAAAGTTGAGAGCAGTAGCAGTATTCATACTGATGGCCGAATACCGCTACGGTGAAAGCCGTGACCTGTCAAGTGTCTGGCATTGGCCTAGGCAAGGTCAACTGAACCGCTAATTGGGGAGGGGCATGTCTAGGCAAAGGCAGACGTTCTCTTTGATAGGTCACTACTCCCACCAATAACGGAGATCAACCTTTTGTATTAATAATGCTCCTTTTTATTTCAGTATCAGTTCATCAGACATTGATAATGGTGTGAAAACCGAAACCGGTATCTCGATTTTCAATAAATCTTTAGTATGACAATATATAGTCTACCTCTATTTAAGGCTGTGCAAAGGCTAAGACAAAACTTTCTACTGATGATATTCTTCAAAGTTTTTCGATTTGTATACTATCAAGCTATCAAAATGAAAAAAATTTCTCACCAAATAGCATATTTCGCACCTAGAGCAGAAAATGATATTTTTCCGGCTCGAAATCGGTTTTCAAGTCCGAGGCCGTAGGCCGAGAAACATTTTTGCCTTTGGTGCGAACGCTATTTTTCGCCACACACAAAAATAAACAATATATATGAGAATAGTTGTTTACTAAGCACTTCCGAAAGCAGAAGTGGAAGGTGATGGCTCTAGCAAATCTGAGGTAATCTGAATATTAGGAAATTGTCCAAGTATTTTTATTTTTTATTCTGATTTGTCTAAATAACCTGAAAGATGATGTTCAATTATATGGTAGGTTGAGTTCATACTTTTTTATTCTTTCAAATGACAATAAAATGATATTATTATAAATGTTTCAATTATAGAATAATGAACACAAATAATGAAAAGTTTTTTGATCAGCTGTTTTTTGATCTCCCTTTCTTAGTTCCATGTTAGCGGCTGGAAAGGGTACTCTTTCCGGCCTAGGCCGGATAGAAACCTGTTCTGACGTCAGACGAGAGTCGTCTGCAAACAATGTCTTTCAGATCTACGTAGGGACTGGAATACAGCTGCTTCCTGTGCAGTGTGGCAAAAAACATTTTTTCCCGACATTTTTTGAGATATGAGCGCCTAAAGTTTAAATATTTGGGACAAGAACATTTCAGATTCGGTAAGAGATAAATCCATGGGATTTGGAGAATAAATTATTCATGGTATTGTTGATTGAATAAAGCAAGAATGTTCTAAAAATATCAATTATTGAGAACGTTATTCAATTCACCAAAAATGACCAAAAACAACATTCACAACTCCTATATACTATGAGTGTATACTACACTCATAGTGTACAATAGGATAGGTCCTACTCGATCAACATCAACTACTGTTATTTGAGAGCTCTCATAAGAAACAATGTATATATTTCATACATCAACTTTGCACTTCTGTGTAAAGGCTCCTATAAGAAACAATGTATTTTATACACTAACGACGACACTTCTGTGTGTAGGCTCTTATAAGAAACATCGTATTTGATACATCAACTTTCAACTTCTATGTGAAAGCTCCTATAAGAAACAATGTATTTCATACACTAACAACGACACTGCTGTGTGTAGACTCTCACAGTAAACAATAGTTTACTTCATCACCATCAACCAGTGTCTCGTGAAGGCTCTCATAAGAAACAATGTACTCCATAAAATGAAGGCGACACTGTCGCTGTGTGGAAGCTCTCATAAGTTACAATGTAT
>NC_052511.1:50732950-50762156 GCF_014356525.2 Nilaparvata lugens | reverse complement strand
AATATTGATAAGCAGTGCTTTAATTTTGATTTCTGTATGCACTTGGAACAAACATGATTAAGAAATGATGAAGTATGGTCTAAGTACTTGTTTTTCATATTTTTCAAAAAAAAATGCAAAATTGAATTGGGGTGTTCAACACCCCAGTGTGTCTACTGTGTTAACATAAGTAGTGTGTCTCTGTAGGGTTAAAATCAGCTCGATGTTCCAACTTTTTATGGATAATAATTCCTGTCATTTCCACCTGGATTGTATCTATTGTCTATAAAAATGAACATGCATAATCTATGCACTATGAACAATATAGCATCACGTTAAAATATTAAACCCATCATGAAGTATAACATGGTAAGTGTCAACAAAATACTATACGTACAGACGGAAATAAATAATGGAAGTTGCATTTGTTCAAATACTAATAAATGCATAATTATTAACAAACGAAAATCCCAATGAAATGCTGTAAATCACCCGGAAGACTTCTGCTACTGCAAATATTGACAACAGGGTAAACAGCTGGATTGAAATCCGATGAGCGCGACAATACAAAAATTATTTGTCAGCCTGTGAATCGAACCCAGTACCTCCTTATTGCCGGTCAGGAGTGTTTATTCTTACACCAACTGACAATCTCTGGGTAGCAGCGCTCATCGGGCTGACAAATATTTTTTTTCCTCCACCTACTAACTGTCTAAAGTACTTACTTTATTCCCTGAAACATAATACTAAAGTGTCACTTTTTCGCTCTAGGTAGTAAAAACCGAAAAACTCCCTATGGAGTAAAAGTGACTCCATTTAATAACATGGGAAGCATCTCTATTTTAAAAACTTACATGGTAATAGGTTTAAAGGTCTAAGCTCAGATGAGAAAGCGTAATAGAGGTGTCTGTCATTGAGTCAACTGAATTCAATACCACAACCAGAAATTTGATCACTCATGAAATAGGCTATATGTTTGTATGATATTATTCTTAATATTAGTAGACGATAAAAATTTATACAATTTTTAAAATATTTTATTCTATTCAAAATACCAGCCAACAAATACTTTTGACCTGCATTCTGCAATTCAAATCTGAACCGCGTGATCTGGAGTCAGCCATTTTTGGTAGCCCAGCTGATATGATTGTTACAACTTTGGCCGATAGATAGCGCAATCAGCAGTGCCTATCAGACGACCGGTTTTAGGTTTTAGATTTTAGGTTATGTTGTTAGAAAACATTGTCACCAATACGTAAGTTATTAGAATGATTTCATTTGCAGTTTCTAAAAAAATGTAGTGGAGGAAAAATGTTGTGTACATCACGAGCGAAAAATACTTTTTCTCCCTCAGGAAAATTGTTGCCCTCGGCTTCGCCTCGGCTTCAAAACTTTTTCCCTCAGGGAGAAAAGGTCGCACTCTAGATTACAAATAACTATTTTTATAGTAGCGTAAGTCTTCGGGGTGATTTACAGCATTTAATTGGGTTTTTCGTTTAATAATAATAGAATACTCTATAGTTATATTGATTAGAATTCTAAATATTTATTTTCATTGTCATACCACAAATTCTAAAAACCGAGGTATTAGTTCCGGTGTTACACTATTATCATCTATGGTAAGCTGAAATTAGAGTTGAGAGCAATAGCAGTATCCATACTGATGGCCGAGTACCGCTACTGGTGAAAGCCGTGACCTATCAAGAAGAACGTCTGGCATTGGCCTAGGTCAACTGAACCGCTCATTGGGGAGGGGCTTGTCTAGGCCAAGGCAGACGTTCACCTTGATAGGTCACTGCTCCCACCAATAACGGAGCTCGACCTTTCGTATATAATTTGTTGCTTTTTACTCCAGTATCAGTTTATCAGACATTGATAATGGTGTGAAAACCGAAACCGGTATCTCGATTTTCGAAAAATCTTTAGTATGACAATATATAGTCTACCTTTATTTAAGGCTGTGCAAAGGCTAAAACTAAACTTTCTACTGATGATATTCTTCAAAGTTTTTCGATTTGTATACTATCAAGCTATCAAAATGAAAAAATTTTCTCACGAATTCGAACCTAGAGCAGAAAATGGGATTTTTCCGGCTCGAAATCGGTTTTCAAGTCCGAGGCGGTAGGCCGAGAAACATTTTTGCCTTTTGTGCGAACGCTATTTTTCGCCACACACAAAAATAAACAATATATATGAGAATAGTTGTTTACTTAGCACTTCCGAAAGCAGAAGTGGAAGGTGATAGCTCTAGCAAATCTGAGGTAATCTGAATATCAGGAAATTGTCCAAGTATTTTTATTTTTTATTCTGATTTGTCTAAATAACCTAGAAGATGATGTTCAATTATGTGGGAGGTTGAGTTCATACTTTTTATTTCTTTCAAATGACAATAAGATGATATTATTATAAATGTTTTAATTATAGAATAATGAAAAGTTTTTTGATCAGCTGTTTTTTGATCACCTTTCTTAGTTCCATGTTAGCGGCTGGAAAGGTACTCCTCTTTCCGGCCTAGGCCGGATAGAACCTGTTCTGACGTCAGACGAGAGTCGTCTGCAACAATGTCTTTCAGATCTACGTAGGGACTGGAATACAGCTGCTTCCTGTGCAGTGTGGCGAAAACATTTTTTCCTGACATTTTTTGAGATATGAGCGCCTAAAGTTTAAATATTTGGGACAAGAACATTTCAGATTCGGTAAGTGATAAATCCATGAGATTTGGAGAATATATTATTCATGGTATTGTTGATTGAATAAAGCAAGAATGTTCTAAAAATATCAATTATTGTGAACGTTATTCAATTCACCAAAAATGACCAAAAGCACATTCACAACTCCTATATACTATGAGTGTAGTATACACTCATAGTGTACAATAGGATAGGTCCTACTCGACCAACATCAACTACTGTATTTGAGAGCTCTCATAAGAAACAATGTATTTTATACACTAACGACGACACTTCTGTGTGTAGGCTCTTATAAGAAACATCGTATTTGATACATCAACTTTCAACTTCTATGTGAAAGCTCCTATAAGAAACAATGTATTTCATACACTAACAACGACACTGCTGTGTGTGAACTCTCATAGTAAACAATAGATTACTTCATCACCATCAACCAGTGTCTCGTGAAGGCTCTCATAAGAAACAATGTACTCCATAAAATGAAGGCAACACTGTCGCTGTGTGGAAGCTCTCATAAGTTACAATGTATTTCAAACGCCAACTGAGCAACTTTCGCTGGATAAAAAGCCAGCCACTCTCCAACTTCAGATACATTTTCATCCAAGGACATTTCCTTATTAATTCGTCAACCCACCCCCCCCCCCCCCAGGGGGCCCAAGTGTTCTCTGGCAGCACGCGCCTGTAATAAATCATTTGATGCCCCCTGACCGTCATTCAGGGGCAAGTTTGAGGAGCGGAGGGTTAAAACCAAAATAATGTTCCGGTTTTTGCCCCAAACAGAGAAGAGCACAGCCCGAGTTACTTAACCAAGAGTAATGTGTTTCCGGGAGTGTGACCTCTCTCTTACTCTCTCACACAGTCTCTCTTCATCTTAATCACTATCTCTCTTTTTTCTCTCTATCTTTGTCTCTCACTCTTCCTCACTCAACTATCCTCTCACTCTCTCTCTCTGTCCCTCTCTCTCTTTCTATCTCTCCCACTCTCTCACATACTCTGTCTCCTCTGACTGTCTCATTCTCTGTCTTTCTGTCTCTCTCTCTCACTCTTTCTCTCTCCGTCTTTCTATCTCTTCCACTCTCTTTCATACTCTGTCTTACTGTCTCTTCTGTCTCTGTCTCATTCACTGTCTTACTCTCTCTCAATCTCTATCAATCTCTCTCTATCCCTCATTCTCTCTATCTATCTCTTCCACTTTCTCACATACTCTGTCTTACTGTCTCTTCTGTCTCTGTCTCATTCTCTGTCTCACTCTCTCTCAATCTCTATCACTCTCTCTGTTCATCATTCTTACTCTCTCTTCCTATCTCTTCCACTTTCTCACATACTCTGTCTTACTGTCTCTTCTGTCTCTGTCTCATTCACTGTCTTACTCTCTCTCAATCTCTATCAATCTCTCTCTGTCCCTCATTCTCTCTCTCTCTTCCTATCTCTTCCACTTTCTCACATACTCTGTCTTACTGTCTCTGTCTCATTCTCTGTCTTACTCTCTCTCAATGTCTATCACTCTCTCTGTCTGTCCCTCATTCTCTCTCTCTCTCTTCCCATCTCTTCCACTTTCTCACATACTCTGTCTTACTGTCTCTTCTGTCTCTGTCTCATTCTCTGTCTTTCTGTCTCTTTCTCACGCAAACACTCTCTTTCTTTCAATCTCTATCTCTCTCCTTGACCCTCTCTCTCTCTTTCTATCTCTTCCACTCTCTCATATACTCTGTCTTTCTGTCTCTCTCTCTCTCACTTTCTATCTTTCACTCTCAATCTCTCTTTGTCCCTCTCTCTCTTTCTATATTTTCCACTCTCTCACATAATCTGTCTTACTGTCTCTGTCTCATTCTCTGACTTTCTGTCCCTCAATCACTCTCTCTCCCTTTCTCTCCGTCTGTCTTCCTATCTCTTCCACTCTCTCACATACTATGTCTTACTGTCTCTTCTGTCTCTGTCTCAATCACTCTCTCTCTCTCACCCTCTCTCACATACACACACTCACACACTCACTATCTCTCTCTCACTCTCTCTTCTATGACAACGTAGTAACTCTCACTCAACTGTTGAAAGAAGCCGCGGATGGAGATTCCTGAGTGGTTGGGAGAAAAAGCGGTTGAGCTTCCAGCTCTCAGCTCACAGGGACTGGAAACTTTTTGGCGGCAAAGATGAGTGTCAAGATGAACGCAACGCGCATATTTCATAGTAATGCGGCCGTTTTTTCGGGCCAAGTTATTTGTAATCAGAAAGCCATCATTCCTGGGAGGACAACTTTGGCGATAACAGATACAGATACTCTTTCGAGAACAGATCGTGATTTATTATATTGTTTACTCGGTTCATTAATAATGATAATGTCTTTGGTCGAGGGTACAACACGACCAGAGGAGTTTATTCAAATTATAGACATGATTACAAAAAGCATATAAGCTACAATTATTTATTTATTATTGAATGAAAAAGACTAAGAAATTGTCAAAAAACCACTGATTTATTGATAATTAGAAAGACCGGTTTCGGTTATTACACCATTGTCAATCTCTGATAAACTCAAATGTTCATCAGAGATTGACCATGGTGTAATACCGAAACCGGTCTTTCTAATTATCAATACATCAGTGGTTTTTTGACAATTTCTTAGTCTTTTTCATTCAATATGAATAATTACCACAATATCAACTTCTCAACTACACAAAAGTGAAAATTTATTTATTATTTATTTACAATGGAAATGACACTAATGTAGTAACATTGAAAAGATAAGATAGTCCTGTGCTATTTTTCTTCCAAATTTATAGGTGAAAAGTCCGAAATAAGGTTAGAATTTCACGTGTACAATTTTGATAAAATTTCAGTCTTAGACAAAAATGAAAACTATAAATTTTGAATTTAGATGGCTTGAATTAATAAAATAAATTGATTAGAAATATTACACTCAATTACCACTTGTAACGAATAATATTGAGTTATTTAAGAAAATTTGGAGCCATTCAAGCAACACAAACTCGTAAACACTAAAGCTCAGCTGTGGGTCAGACAGGTAGAAGTTTCAAAATTTACAAAGTATTAATACAATTGGTTGATTATTTGCTGATCTAAGAAAATGTGGCCCCCACTATATATGAATATGTGTCGGGATGCCATTAATTTTGCTATTGTTTGAGATTTTATGCCAAAAGTTGAAAATTCGAATAAAGATACATTTTGCGAGTCATTAGACTCATAAAAACCACATTTCTATACACAAATTTAAAAAAAGAAAATTGATAACCTAAGATTTAGAAATTTTATAGAAATTCAACATAAAAAACATTTATAATACTCATGAGGAAAAATTATTATATTAAGAAAATGAGAATGTAACAGTATGGAAAATCTTTCATAGAACTAATTGTTCTCCATGATGATTCTATTGGACAGGAACCACTTTTTTGTTTTCGATTTGAATGAATTGATTGGAACTGTTTCTTTAATAGCTATTGGCAGTTTATTGAAAATTTTTGGTCCTAAATATGTGGCAGATCTCTGAGCAGCTGATGTTGTCATCCTGGGAATTGCCAAGTCCATGTTCCTTCTGCGTGTTCCTTGCGGGTGATTCAAATTGATGAAGAGTTGTGGGTTCTTTCTGGTGGATGTTACAAATCTGTGAATGTAAATCTGTCTGATGCTGAGGATGCTGAGCTACGAGTATAGTAGTACTGAAGGGAAGAGTGGATGTTTGAGTCCTATTCTATCCTCAAAATTAGCTCCTGAACCTTGAAGATAGGATCGATGTGGCATCGAGAGCTATTGGGATTTTTCGTAGTGCAATAGGATTGGATTGAATCAATTCATCGATTTCAGTATTAATGTTTAGACTTGTAGCATAACTTCCCAATAAATTTGTATTCTGATTAGCAGGAGTAGAATCAGTGGAAGAATCATTCCACAGAATTCTACAGCATTCTTTATAGAAGTTTTCTCTGATCATTCATATTAGACAACCGGATCATAGATCCAGATCATAGATTCATTGATTGCTATTCCGCCATTTCTAACACTCCCATGAGGAACGATGAATTTCTACAGTTTGTGTATCCGCTTAGGGAAGAGGAATTCATCGGAGGCTGAGAATCAAGATAATTCTATTATCTAGATGCATTTGATATAGCTACAGTTACAAATATACATACTACGTAAACGTCAATATTGAGAATAATTTTTTGAAAGTTTTTAGCGAGTTCCTCTTAAACTTTGAAATCAAGTAATGAATAGTAACTTACAACTCTTCATTTGGATTCCACGTCTTGAGTTGTAACATCTATCCATGTGGAAAATTGGCTTTGCCGACTACCTGATTAAGTATTTCTAGTGAACTAAAATCAGTCAATAAAGAACGGCTGTCATTGGCCGAGAATGGACACGCCCACAGTGGGCGGAGCATTCATACTGCAGTCACAGACAAGGTTTTTATCTGTGCTACAGCCCAGAGAAATAAGCAACGGCAATGCAATGTTAACACAGAGAAGTATTGAATATAAATATTTATCTACGATCATGACATGAGTTGATCATTACTCGAATGAGAAACTATCAATTACAATAGAAACACATCACAATACCATCTCTACTACTACAAAGTAGAAGAAATACAAAGAACTTGGTTTTTGAGTACAAATTACAAAAATAAACTTTGAAATGAGAAGATCACAAATTACAGTTATGACGTTAGAATTCAAAATACTTTAAAATTACAAAATTACGATTCACAAAATATGTTGACCACCCCATTGATCATTTTTATCAAATTCTTCCAGTCGGAGTTCGGATGGACACGTTAAGACGTTGGTCCCGGTTGCCTAAAAAGCAGTCGTTAGGTCATGTCAGAGGCTCTGAAATTGATCAGTTGCGACCTGAAAACTCTGACACCAGACCTGAGCCAGCCAGGTCATTCGATATTCTTTATTATTCTTAACTCTTTATACATTAATACAATAAGTACATCATCAAAATGATAGGGAGAGGAAAAATCTGGTGTGGCGCACTCACACAACTTTCCTTGCTGTTATGAAAATTGATCACCTGACGCTAGTGTTCCCGCGCATCTCAAGTCTACTATTCAAAGATTGAGCCAGCTGGTGACAGGGCAATAACGCTGGAGACACACATGAGGTCTGCTATCTCTCATAGTGAATGATTTAACAGAATCAACAATAATTTGCAATTGAATAATCACATTTCTCGAATTTAAAGCTTATTTTCAATTTTAGGTGAAAATGTTACTGAACATTATTGTAGAGATTTTCATGCTCAATCTACTCCACTTGATTTTTTTCGTTCAATTGTATCTGAAGCCTGATAATTGGGATCTATCTGCATTGATGGGGCGAAGCTCCTGAAATTTTTACAGATATGGGACTTGTGGCGGTTGATAGAGCTTATCGATGACTATTCTAGGTATGAATTTGATCATAATCGTTGGAGTCGTTTCCGAGAAAATTGCAAAAAACCCTGTTTTTGACAACATTTTCGCCATTTTGAATTGCATCAGATCGAAATTGTTCGTGTCGGATACTTATATCGTAAGGACCTTAAGTTCCAAATTTCAAGTCATTCCGTTAATTATTGAGAGATGAGATATCGTGTACACAGACGCACATACACTCATACATACACACACACACACACACACACACACATACAGACCAATACCCAAAAACCACTTTATTGGACTCAGGGGACCTTGAAACGTATAGAAATTTAGAAATTTGGGTACCTTAATTTTTTTTCGGAAAGCAATACTTTCCTTACCTATGGTAGGTAATAGGGCAAGGAAAGTAAAAATAAGGTAACCTTGTGCTATTCCTCTTCCAAATCTAGTTAACACATAGTCCGTAATAGGTTTAGTCATGTAGTTCTTCAATTTATATTATTATTATCACTATTAGTCAGAGTTTGTGTGGGTCCTTCATGTACTATCAAATCAATCCATCAAAGTACACTTTCTAGTACAAGTATTCCAATATTATTGATTGGATGAATGAATAAATAAACTCTCACAAATCGCGCAAATGTATCATCTCCATTGTCTATGCTATCGATGCAAATTCCCTTTGCAACGTCCCCCCGATGACGTCAGAGAGCAAAATTTGAATAATCGACTGTGCTAGAGTGAAACTGGCAGTATTCCCTATATATAGGATCAATGCTTCAGATTCAACTAATGATGACAGTATAAACTGAATCTTACTACATGGTCTCTTAGCTAGAGTAGTGTCAGTATCCCCTATTTATAGGATCAATGCTTCGAATTAAAATAATGATGACAGTTAGTGGTGGGTCTCACTATAATACCGTAGTCCATTTGTATCTCTAACCGATCATTCCCTATTGACTTAGTACTGGACTGCTGCATCGAGTATTATGGACGAACATTGGCGAGTATTGGCGAGTATTTATTCGGCAAACATTTGTCCAGTCGAATGTTGGACAAGCATTAGCTGCCGTACAAGTCGGGATGTGGGAGGAGGATGGAAATAAATAGGAGGGTGAATAGATGAAGAAAAAGTGGAAGGGTAAACTGATGGAGAAAAAGTGAAATATGGAGAAGATAAAGATTGAAGAACGAATATGGGAGGAAGAACAGATGGAGGAGAAGCAAAAGATGATGGAGAAGATATAGATAAAAATATGAGAAATTAGGAAGATCGATAGATGAAGATGATGAAGAAGAAGATAATAATGAATATGAAGATTGAAGGACGAATTTGGGAAGATGAATAGATGCAGAGGATGATGGAGGAAATATGGATGGATAGACGAAGATAGGAGGATCAATGGATGAGAAAGAAGCAGAAGATGATGAAGTAGATGAAGATAGGAGGTTAACTCTGCTGATCATACAAGTGTGAGTATACTCCATTATTGATAATGTAGAGGGTGAAGATGGAAGGATGAGAATAGAGGAGGATGAAAAGATGGGGAAGAAGCAAAATATGATGGAGGAGATATGGATGGATAGACAAAAATAGGAAGATTGATGGATGAGAAAGAAGCAGAAGATGATGAAGGAGATAAAGATGGGAGGGAGAAAATAGGTGGATAGATGAATGGAGAGGAAGCGATATACAGAGTGTTCCAGAAGTAGTGTCGAACATTTTAGGGTATTGTTCCTGGATGATAGGAGACTACAAATGTCGTATTTGAAGTATCCAAAACTCAGCGGTTATCCTTATGGCTGCCATTTTGTTTTTTTCACTTAGTAATTTTCTTCTCATGGACGAAATGTTTTTATTGATTTTAAAAATGTCATGAACGAAATATTGTTATTGATCTTGAATTCGGCATGAATATTAATTTATGCTATGAAAACTAAACTTTTTTTAAAATGAAATAAAAAAAATTCGATGTAAATTTCCAAAATGGTGGCCATTTCAAGTTTTTGATGGCAAATTTCACGAAAGCCGTTCACTTCACAGAAAATTTACAAGAGACAAAGAAGTTACCATATTTTATCAAGATTCCAAGGATACTTTATCAACTAAGATTGGTCAAAGAATAACAGAGAAATTGATTCTGGATCAACGATCAGGTGAAAACAACAGGTGCTCCCCTAAAATTGTATTCAACCTCAATTTGAAATAATCAGTCCAGAGGTTATGTAGAGTTATATTAACAGAAATTTCGGGAATGCTCAGAATTCACAGATTTTGGAAAGCCTGAAAAGTGAAGGGAAGAAATGATAGAGAGGATTTGAATGATACTGTGAGCGTCAAATAAAAGAAATGGAGGATACAAGCTGATGATAACAGATATTCAATGAAACAGCAGACACAATAAAGAGTAGGGAGGCTTTGAGAGAGAATCGGACTTGATTGATAGAGAATATGGTATTACACAGAGAAGGACAGAGAAAGAAACAGAAACAAATTAATAAGAAGGGACAAATGAGACAAAAGTCGATGACATAAGTGAAGGAGAAGACGATGAAGAAGGAAAAGAAGTAGTAGAAGAAGAAGAAAAAGAAGAAGAAGAAAGAAGAAGAAGAAGAAGAAGAGGAAGAACAACAACAACAACAACAACAACAACAACAACAACAAGAACAAGATCAAGAACAACAACAACAACAACAAGATCAAGAACAACAAAACAACAAGAACAAGAACAAGATCAAGAACAACAAGATCAAGAACAAGAACAAGAACAAGAACAGATCAAGAACAAGAACAAGAACAAGAACAAGAACAAGAACAAGAACAAGAACAAGAACAAGAACAAGAACAAGAACAAGAACAAGAACAAGAACAAGAACAAGAACAAGAACAAGAACAAGAACAAGAACAAGAACAAGAACAAGAACAGGAACAAGATCAAGAACAACAACAAGAACAAGAACAAGAACAAGAACAAGATCAAGAACAACAACAACAACAAGAAGAAGAAGAAGAAGAAGAAGAAGAAGAAGAAGAAGAAGAAGAAGAAGAAGAAGAAGAAGAAGAAGAAGAAGAAAGGAAAGAAGCCGATTGAGAAGAGTCAGCATGGTACACGAGATGATGACGATATCATCACTACTTCATCCTATCAGCACACACATGTGATGCAACACAACTGACCGGATTGTAACTCTGCTGACCATACAAGTGTGTGTGTGTGTGTGTGTGTGTGTGTATACAGTGTGATGAAATCGAGCGCAAAATGAAACAAACAACTACTGATCCCAAGAGAGAGGGAGGTTGCAGAGAGCAGGGACTACTAAGAGAGTGTTGAGTAAGAGAGAGAGATAGTGAGTGAGTGAGAGTGAGAGAGAGAGAATGAGAGAGTGAGTGAGTGATTGAGAGATAGAGTTTGATAGATAAAGAGAAAGGCAGTCAAAAAGTGAAAGAGAGCTAGACAAAGTTTGATTGATTGATTGATTGATAGAGTACTTTATTTATGTAGATTACTTAAATCTAATTTAATACTTAAATGAGTATTTTACTTTGAGAGAGTTTAAGAGAGATAAAGAGAATGCTAGTAAGAGAGTGTTACATAGATTTTAACAGAGAGAAAAGATAGATAGATAGATAGATATTTATTGACAATTGTTACAAGGCTCTTGCCTATGGTAACATTTACAAAAATTAACAATATAATTAAATCAAACTCAATAGATAAATTATTATTTAACAGTTCTGCATCATTATAATCAATTACAAATACAGTATAAAAGAAAACAATATAGTATATATTAAGCCATCAACATCATACTAGATCACATTAGCAATACTGGAGGAAAGAAAAGATGTTATTTGCATCCATGTCATGTGGAATGAAACTTATCATGAGAGTATACCATGAAATGTTAAACTTCATAATACAATGCAATAGAGGGTAGATGGAATAGGTAAGAAATAAACTATAAAAGTGGTAAAAGAGAGAAAGAGGGATTGGAGAAAATATTAGAGAGGGAGAGTGAGAGAGTGTGTATTCGGCAGAGTTTGAAAGAGTGAATGAGAGAGTGGAGACTGAATGAGTGTGAGAGTGAGGTCTCGAAGGATTGCTGAACAACGCTGAGTGATGTCTGCTGACCGATTAGAAGCGCTGAGTCATCAGTTTCCAGAATCATCTGCAGCAGTCAATGTTTGCTGATCGCAAATCCAGTTTGATATAGATGTTTCGTGTCTGTGTATGTTGTATCACGATGTTACATGTTGCATCATAGTCTGTATCTAGAGAGCCAAACTCAAACCCTGAGGAGAAAAAATGATGGGAAATGCAATATCGGGATGAATTTTCTAAGTTTGAATATTTTTTTTCGTCTTTACGTGGCCACATAGGACCACTAGTAAAGTAAATTCGTATGGCTTTTGTTGGTGGGGAGTCCCTTGCGGGAAGGTCCCACCGCCTGAATATATAATTTAAACCGTCAATGGGCCTTGGGACTGTCATACTTAAGCCGGGACCGACAGTTTAACGTGCCCATCCGATAACACGGAGTCAATCAACTAAAATCGTCCTTGGTTCTGAAGCTTTCTTTCTGCATCAGTGATTCTTATTCTTATTTATTTACAATGCAAATGACACTAATGTAATAACATTGAAAGATGAAATAATAAGGTAGTCCTTGTGCTATTTTTCTTCCAAATTTATAAGTGACAAAGTCCAAGATAAGGTTAGAATTTCACGTGTACAATTTTTATAAAATTTTAGTCCAAAAGAAACATTGAAACTATAAATTTTGAATTTAGATGGCTTGAATTGATAAATTAATTAGAAATATTCCACTCACTTGCCACTTGTAACGAATAATATTGAGTTATTTAAGAAAATTTGGAACCATTCAAGCAACACGAAACCATTCAGGGGATTACAATCTCCCTGTGCATTTTTGGCAAATTGAATATGTGCGTTTTGAGTGAATGGTTTATTTTCACTTTATCAATGGCATCCTCAACTTCCAAGCCTATTTCTTGAAGATCCTGTTTTAGTTCATCAACATACTTGCCACTTTTCTCTTTTTTTAATTACGCATTACAAGCTGTCTCAGAACTCGATTCTCAGGCATTCGCAGAACATGGGAAAATGAGAAATTCTTTGTTTTTTCATTATACTAAGGATGGGCTCTACTTCCTTATAGACTGTCTCATTGGTTGCAATTCTCCAGACTCCATTCTCCTGATAACTTTTATTTATGACTAGCCGTCATGCTCGCTTCGCTCGCCATATCCGTCTAGCCAGGGGGCTCCGCCCCCTGGAACCCCGACTGGATCGTCCAAGAATAAGATCAGCAGGCTCGCTCCGCTCGCCTGCATTTTTCATTTGAGCATTTTTATCATATGTTAGGACGATCCAGTCGGGGGTTCAGACTAAACGTCTGACTAAACGGATATGGCGAGTGAAGCGAGTCTGACGGCTAGTAATATAATATTCCCAGGAATAGTTCTGATGAAGTAGCAGTGCCCAATCAATTTTTCCACGATAAATGCATTTCAATCTTCAACTTGGTGCCAACCTAAAAATGTCAACTCCACTTAATGCCAACCTGACAAAATTATTAATTTAGTTACCAATTAACAACTGTTTCGAAGAGGTACTCTCTCTAGATTATAGTTCTATATAAACATAATTGTATGGACATTTTTCAATTATTATAATTAAGAGAATAAGAAGAATATACATGCTGAAAGACGAACTTTAAACCCTCAAAAACCACCCTTAGAGTTAAAATATTGCCAAAAGATTTCTTAGTGCGCCTCAAAACTGAACATACCTACCAAATTTGAACGTTTTTGGTCCGGTAGATTTTTAGTTCTGCGAGTGAGTGAGTGAGTGAGTGAGTCAGTCAGTCAGTCAGTGAGTGAGTGCTCTGTTTTACTCACCTGATCTGTCTTGTTCTCATTTCTGATTTGAAAGAGAGTTTGACACGCATAGAGCGCTTCTGGACGGACTATTATAGTGGCGAATTTTTGATTATATAGAGAGACATTTTTTATTGTAAATATTCCAGGTTTAAATATATTATACAAATCTTGAAAAAATATAGATTCACAGATCATTCCAACAAACTCGAAATGACCAAGCTCCAATGAGGCTCTTCAATGGTGGAAATGGACTAAACACACTTCCATCCTATCCACTAAATTAGCCACACACCAATCCCTCTAGGGATGACGTCACGCTGGGTCAACTCCAACACTAGTCCGGCATGACAATCGCTTTATCCGACACTTTACCCCCGGTAATCCGACACAAAGCGATTGAATACGACACCAGGGTTTGTGTGCATGTCGATGTATATGCGTTAAGTGTACATGTGTTGTTTGTGTGTAATGTATATATGTGTTTCAAGAGCATAGCCTATACATGTGAGATATCCTAGGTTCACTCACTGTTCAGTCATCATTCCTTGGGGAAGACATTGATGCTTCCCATTCAACAAATACTGACAGTTTTGAGTAGATCTCACTACAAGATCTAGTGGAGTATTTCTATTTAATTTCATTATCAACTTATCTAAATTCGAAATTCGTAGTTTATATTTCGAACTCAAACTTAGACAAAATCATAGCCACCTCCAATACAAGGCCGCGGCCTCCAATATTGCAACGTCGCAGTGTAGGCCTAGAATCTAATAAACATGATTGGTGGGAAAAAATTTTAAAAATACCAGCTGATCTTCTTCACCAATCATGTATTAGATTCTAGGCCTACAATGCGACGTTGCAATATCGTAGGCCGCGGCTTTGTATTAGAGGTGGCTGTGACAAAACTTATGAAGTGATAAACATAACCTATTTTTGGACAATCTCTATCCAACTTTGGGAAAGGAACAGTATTGGGCTTTAAGCTTGTTGTTCCTCCCCCAATCATTCATAGTTGAGAATGGTATTGTATCAATCGATGTATGGATGAATAAATCAATATAATTATCAATTTCGGGGACCGAGCTTCGCTGTGGAGTAAAAAGCATAAAACATGAACAAGCACGATTGTAAAATTTTATAAGACAATGGCAGCTCCACTACTACTCTATGGTAATTAATCGTGGGTAACATCAAAGCCACTTGAGAGTAAAGTGCAGTAAATAGTTGCAGCAAAGTGAATCTTTATTTTCTCATTTCTATAAATATCGGGGAACAAGCTTCGCTATGAAGTACAAAAGCATAAAACATTTATTACGAAAGAATAAATTATAATAACATTTATAGTTCATACAGAAATGTTCTATCTAATCACGATAAATTGAGATTAATTCCCAGAGGAATGCAAAAATTTGCCTCACAAGGGCCCACCTGCACAAAAGCTGGTTAAATTTAAATCCTGATTAATGTCACGTGAACCAAATCAGAGGAAACCATTTCAAAAAGATGGATTTACTAGAATTAATCAGGATTGAAAATGACCTGGTTTTTTTTGCAACCGGCACTAAGTACCTGATTGAATGATTACAAAACGTCAACAGCTGAGTCATAATTTTGACACAGTCCCACACTCATGAACCTGCTCACTCACTTCCATCATTAAAAGACGACGAAGTAATTATTATCAGCTGTTTTTCCAGGGATAAATAATGATTATCCTTTCAATGTCCTTCAGCGAGTTTTCCCAGGGATGAGACCTAGTGCAATCGAATTTTTATATTATAAACCTACTATGTTCTGAATTTCGTGAGAATCGTTAGAGCCGTTTTCGAGATTTGGTGGAAAACAAACATAGAAACATCTAAACATAAAAACAGAAATTGCTCGCTTAATAGTATAGGATTAATCCAAGCTGTCACCATTCCCTGTAACCAAACATCAATAGTCCACATTCAACTAATGTCAGTCAAATAATGGATCCCATTAAACTGCCAGCACAAAAAATTAGAATAAAAAAAGTTTATGGTGTTACAATATTAAACTGGAATTTTTTCTCTAAGGGCTGGTTTCCGAGCTCGAGATTCAGCCAGATTCTAGACAGCTGGAGTCAGAAAATTGGCTTTCCAAAACGGGGCGTAGTCGTACTATAGTTACGTTCAAATTGAATTTCGAAAAACTTGAAAATTGAACACAACATAAAGAGAAAAGAGTGTGAAGTTTTAGCTATTTTGAATTATTCAGGAATATTTCATTTCGTCAAGGAAAAACATTTCCAATCCTATACTATCAAACGAGCAATTTCTGTTTAAATGTTTAGATATTAAGATGTTTGGATGTTTAGATGTTTATATGTTTATATGTTTGTATTCCACCAAATTTGTGAAACGGCTGTAACGATTTTCACGGAATTCAGAATATAGTAGATTTATAATATAAAAATTCGATTACCCTAGGTCTCATGCCTGGCAAAAAGACTCGCTGAAGGACATTGAAAATGATAATTATTATTCATCCTTGGAAAAACAGCTGATAATAATTATTTCGTCATCTGTTGGTGATGGAAGTGATTGAGCGAATTTGTGTGTGTGAGACTGTGTCAAAATTATGACACAGCTGTTGAACTTTTGTAATCATTCAATCAGGTACTTAGTGCCAGTTGCAAAAAAGCCGGGTTATTTCCAATCCTGATTTATCCCAGTATATCCATCTTTTTGAAATGGTCTTCTCTGATTTGATTCACGTGAAATTAATCAGGATTAAAATTTAACCGGCTTTTGTGCAATCGGGCATTTGTGAGGGAATTTTCGCATTCATCTTGGAATTAATCTCAATTGACTGTGAGATTAGATGGAACATTTCTGTATGAACTATGAATGTTATTATACTGTAATTTCTTCTCTCGTAATAATTTTTTTTATGCTATAAAAAAATACTCCAGAGCTTTGCTTTTTGCTCTACAGCAAAGCTCGGGGCCTGATATTTATAGAAATGAGAAAATAAAGATTTATTTTGCTGCAACTATGTACTGCGGCTACTGCCTGCACTTTACTCTCAAGTGGATTTCATGTTACCCACGTTTCACTACCATAGAGTAGTATTGGAACTGCCATTGTCTTATAAAATTTCATCATCGTGCTTGTGGTAGCTTCTGATGCACGTGGCTGGTACATTGAGAATATAATTCCTATGATTTAATATGGTACTATTCACACTCAGACCGGTAGAGTGAGTATGAATACCCTCATTAGAACTCATAGGAATGATAAAATTCCCACTATACCGGACATGTAGGCTACACTGATACTGATATGCGGGAAAACAGTTTACACGTACTCTGATACTGTACTGGTATGTGGGAATCGAGCTAATGTTAATTCCCACAGGATTGGCCCTTAGGCTGGGATATGTGACACTATTGATGTGTCAATGTGGGAGGTTCACAAGGCCCTTCCCGTTTCTAGTTGGCCTACCTTTTAATCTTTGGGATGGCCTAGCTTGTGTGCTTGTGAGAGACTGTCTACTGAACATGTATATAATTGGACACACATGAATACATAAACACTTGTAGTCATGTCGTAGGACATAGATACCTATAGAGATATAGAAACATTATATATATATATATAGATATATATATATATATTATATAGATATAGAGGGACCAACACTTTCTGGTGTGTTGGAGAACATATACAGAATACAGATATAGATACAGATACACATACGGTATAGATTCAGATATATTATTAGATATACACTTCCTGGCGTGATACAGATATATGAGCATATATATCTTTGCTAACATGTTGGTTGGAGAGCATACGGTATACGACAGATATTATGATCTCAACATTCTTGGTGTGTTACCGTACATAGATACGGATATAAGAACGTATCTGATCTGATATGTGAGTCATCTAAGCTACAGAATTTGAATATTGCATGCCTTGATCTATCTGCAGATTGCATATGACTTGATCAAGCTAGGTTATGATGCATGATATGTTATTATAAGTGACATAGGTATACATGTAATGTTATGGATATCCAAGTACCCATATTTAATTCATTATGACCTTCTTAATATTGTTTCATTATATCTGTATTTGCAGAGAAGATACAGAAATAATATGCATAGCATCGACTACTATCGATGAATGAATACTGTTGACAGTTTTTTTTTCACTTTTTCTGTAGTTGAGAAGTTGATATTGTGGTAATTATTCATATTAAATGAAAAAGACTGAGAAATTGTTAAAGTTATTTAGTTTTAGTTTATTAGAGATTGACAATGGTGTAATAACCGAAACCGGTCTTTCTAATTATTAATAAATCAGTGGTTTTTTGACAATTTCTTAGTCTTTTTCATTCAATACTGTTGACAGTGTGAAAGAAGTGAAATACGTGTGTTTGTGGCGCATAATAAGTCCTTAAGTAATGTCATAGAGAAACAATAGCATAAGTAGATATTCCATGGTATAGGGCGTTTATGTCGCAACTTTTACTGTTATCTCAAGCCGATTACTGTCGATTTTCACTGTTTTGACCGGGTAAGAGTGTATGAACTGCACAATATGAGAGACTACCAGCGTCATAAAGCTTCACAGGAAAGAACTACATGGACTGTCAGTTTGAGATAACAGTGGAAGTTGCGACATAAACGCTCTATACCATGGGATATCTACTTATGCTATTGTTTCTCTATGATAATGTTTAGACCAAAATATGTAGCTCTGCAGGGTCTGTGAATGGATGAATTTAAAAAGATCTGTCGCCGGCTACAATAATGTAGGTGTATACACACCGACATCTGTGTATCTGCCGTTCCAAAACTGTGCTCGTGTGCAGATGTTTTCTAATCGCTCTGGAAACGATTTTCTTCAGGCATCGAGTGGACTTTTACGATAAAAATCTCTGATCAAAAACAAAAATCTCGTAAACAATTTAGATAGGAGAACTCTAATTTCAGATTCAGATTCAGCGTCTTGGAATAAATAATTTGACTCGCGTTCCTCAAAAAAATAAATGTAATATATTATAAATTTTGGAAGGAGTGTTGCTACGTGGGAAATACGCCCCGTGGAAATTAAGAGAGAAATGTAGTCTTTTCCCAAGAAGAAGAGAGGCTATATCGGCTAGATGAAATTTTTTTGGGATAATCGTAGAAATAAGATCTAGTACGGCATCCAAAGTAAATACTTAGCGATTTCCATACAGGGAATTTGCGCATAATAATATATAATAAAAATAAATTTTGGAACTGAGAACAGAGCGAAAACAGCTCTTTCGGCAAACAGATGTTTCGGTGTGAACACAAACTCTGCGGACGTTTTCTCTGTTCCTCTGCAGCTCTGAGGATACAAACATTAATGTCTGAACATTACTTCACGCACCTATAGACAAACAAGTACTCATGATATGAACTCAAGTATCTCAATCGAATTGGATTCATTACTTTCTTGAAACTTTATCAATATTCTATATAATTATATAAAAGCGAAATGGAACTCACTCACTGACTGACTCACTCACTCACTCGCAGAACTAAAAATCTACCGGACCAAAAACGTTCAAATTCGGTAGGTATGTTCAGTTGGCCCTTCAGAGGCGCACTAAGAAATCTTTTGGCGATATTTTAACTCTAAGGGTTGTTTATAAGGGCTTGAGGCTCGCTCGCCTGCTGATCTCATTCTTGGACGATCCAGTCTGGGGTCTAGGGGGCGGAGCCCCCTGGCTAGACGGATATGGCGAGCGAAGCGAGCCTGACGGCTAGTGACTGATAAATGAACTCGAATTGATCTCACAATATCAATAACATTAGAGATAGAACTGAAATAGAATTTAGTATTAAGAAAGTATTCAAATGTCTCATTTAATCGATACTTTATCTCTCTTCCAATAGTACTGTATAACTCTCAAATAAACGTCAAAATTTGAATCACAGAAAAATCCAGCTTCATTGATCTGATATTACAAAACAACCAAAATGGTATCTCAAGCTCTCGGATCAATAGTAGGCTATATAATGGCCCATATGAATAAAACCAGAGCAAATGCTTATGAGCAAGAGCATGGAGCATAAGGTTTTGGTCATGAGCAAAAGTAGAAGCAAAAGCATTTGCTCATTTTTATATGACTAAGCTTTACCTTATACTCTTACCTTATGCTCCTGAACTCTGGAGCGAATGCTCACGAATTTCAGAGATTTTTCATCTGGTGATTCGCTTTTGTAGCCTTAATTTGTTTTTATAGCCCACGGAAGCGCTAAATACACAAGTAAGGTGCACCGCTTGTGCTTGCGTCGTCTGCTCTGTTTTCTATTTATGAATAGAGTTTTAGGTTAGTTGAGTTTAGAATTTTGAAATAATAGCGTGGAAAAATGTCATCTCTATAATAATCTTCAGCATAATCTTATTTCTTATAACAGCCTTCTTATAATCGTCTACACTCTCATCTCCTTAAATGTCTATTTCCTATTTTGTGATGGCTATCTTTATAACAGGTAAAACTATCTTTTGTATTTATTATTTTGTAGGGATAATGGTGATATATATCATGGTTGAATCTAAAAAGAGTTTTATAGTTCTCAACTATTGGTTGTGATCGTATCTGGTATAGTTTCCTCTTCCTCATACGAATTAGCCATTTTACTATGAGCAAAAGGTGATAAGCTGCTCTACACTAGACTCACCTTCTTTGAAGCATTTGCTTCAAAAGTTGAGCAAATGCTCTAGTTTATTCATACAATTTTGAGCAAAAGCTTTTACTTTTGAGCAAAGGCTCGAACTATTTTTTTGATGAGCATGAGCAAAGTTTTTGCTCACGTTAATCATAGAAAATGAAGCAATGCTCCATATTTTAGAAGTAAGCAAATGCTCAACTTTATTTATATGGGCCATTATCTCTCTGTCAATAAGATCACTCTAAGATCAAATGAAAAGCGAAATTTGAAGCAAAGAAAAATTTCAGCTTCATTTATTCATCATTTGAGCCTGATACTGAACAAGCTTCAATTGCAAAGTCTCTACAATTTCACAAAGGAGAGCGCACTGTATTAAATAATTCCACTCTACGACTCCTTTCCAATGGAAATATTCTGCCGACAAGTTTCCCAGAGTTATCACCCTCTCCTTCTCATCACTCCCCTCTTTCTCCTTCAAGTCTGCTTTCCATTCCCTTCTGCTTTTTTCTCATCATCCTCTTCTTCTTTTTCTTCTTCTCCTCCACCTCCTCTCCCTCCTCATCATCCTTCATCTTCTACTCCATGTTCTCCTACATCTCCTCCTACAACTTCTTCATCTTCTCCTACATCATGTAGGAGACTTCTTCTTGTTTTCCTCCTCCATCTTCCACTACATCTTCTTCACCATATTCTCTACATACATAATCTTCTTTTTCTTCCTCCTCCTACATCTTCTTCACCATCTCCTCCAACACCATCTTCTTCTCCATTACATCTCCTTCTCCATTTTCTTCTTCTTATTCTTCTTCTTTTTCTACTTTTTCTTCTTCTTCTTCTTCTTCTTCTTCTTCCTCTTCTTCTCCTTCTTCGCATCCTTCTTTTTCTTCTAATTCGCATCCTTTTTCTCCTTCTCCTTCTCCTCCTCCTCCACCACCTCCTTCTCCTTTATCTTCTTCATCATCACCTTTTCCTTCTTCTTCTCATTCTCCTCCTCTTCCTCCTTCACATTCTCCTCCTCCTCCTCCTCCTCCTCCTCCTCCTCCACCTCCTTCTCCTTCATCTTTTTCTTCTTTTCCTTCTTCTTCTCCTCCTCCTTCATCTTCTTCTCCATCTTATTCTTCTTCTCCACCATATTCTCCATCTTTTTCTCAATATTCTCCTACATCATCTTCTCCAGTTTTCTCCTCAACACATCGACTTCCACACTTCGTACTTCACCTCCTCTTCTTCTTGTTTCTTCTCCTTCTTAATATCCTCCTAAATCTTCTTCTCCATCTTCTTCTTCATCTTCTCTCCTCCTCCATTTTCTCCAGTTTCTTCTTCTTCATCTCCTCCCACAACTTCTCCTCAACTCATTCTTCTTCTTTTTCTTCTTCTCCTTCTTCATCTCCTCCTACATCTTCTTCTCCATCTTCTTCTTCATCTTCTCTCCTCCTCCATTTTCTCCAGCTTCTTCTTCTTCATCTCCTCCCACAACTTCTCCTCCATCTTCTCCCACATCATCTTCATCTTTATCTTCTTCTTCTCGTCCTCCATCTTCTTCTCCTTCTTCTTCACTATATTCTCCCACATCTTCTTCTCCATCTTCTCCTTCCACTTCTGCTTCTCCTCCTTCTCCTTCTCTACCTCCTCGTCATCGTCTTCCTCATCACACTCCTCCTTATCTTCTTCCTTCTCCTCCTCCTCTACTCCAACACTCCTTTCCCCTCTTTTTCTCTTCTTTTTCACCTTCTCCTTCACCATTCTATTTGTTAATTCTGACACTCATTAACAACTCAGGGGTGACCTGCGTATTATAAACTCAGTTCAAGCGCGAACTCGTTCGGATTCCGAAGTTTGCGAATTATTACGAATGAGTGGAAAAGAGAGGGAGGTGTTGGCGAGGAGGTGAGTGAGAGTGAGAGAGGGTGGTGATGAGGGAAAGAGGAGCCGATATCAATCAATCAATCTGCTATCGTCAGCAGGCCTTCCTCTGATCCTCAGTATCCTCAGTTCGAGCGCAATACGACACTCGAGTTCACGGAAAACTTTTATCTAAGGGAATTATTTTCGACTGAGTGTGCTCGAATAATTCACAAGTGTTTCTCTTCCTCTTTGTTCTTCTCCATATTTTCTCTCTTTCCCACTCCCTTCTCCTTCCCTTCTTCTACTACTTTTTCCTCTCCTCATTCCTTCTTCTTACTTTCCTTGCCCTATTATCATAGGTAAGGAAAGTATTGCTTTCCAAAAAAATTAACGTACCCCAATTTCAAGTTTTCCATACGTTTCAAGGTCCCCTGAGTACAAAAACATGATATTTGGGCGTTGGTCTGTGTGTGTGTGTGTGTGTGTATGTGTGTATGTGTGTATGTCTGTGAACACGATAACTCCATTCCTAATCAACCGATTGACTGTAATTCCAAACTTAAGGTCCTTATACCATAAGGATCCGACAATAAGAAAATTCAATGGAATTGAATTCAAAAATGGTGGATAATTACTAAAAAACCATGTTTTTCACGATTTTCTCAAAAATTACTAGACCGATTTTTTCAAATTCATACCCGTATAGTTATTTATCAGCTCTATCAACTGGCATGAGTCTCCTTTCTGGGAAACTAATGGGGGGTCCACCCCATCCTTGAGGAATGGACTTTGTAACCTCGTCCCGTGCATGAGGTGGGTAGGTAGAGCAGTTCATAAAAAGAACACATAGTCGAGATATTTCATCAAGAACAGCTGTTTTGACGACTTTTGAAAAAATCATCGAATTACACAATTTACACAAAGGAGAAAGTACTCTGAAAATAATATATATACACATATATAGAAGTCTGATCGTAGTTCCAAATATGTTGCCGCCAATCGTCATTATGTTATTCCCCTAAATTATTCTCGTTTGAGAATGAGGCTTACAGTTCAATGAGCAAGGAAAGTTGTGTGAGTGTACCACACCAGATTTTTCTTGTTGTTCTTCTATTTCCTTTCTACATATACGTATCTTCTCCTCAAATTCCAACTCATTCTCCTCTCCTTTCATCTCTATTCTCACCCTCTTTCACTCTCAGCTCTCTTTCTTAATTTCTCAGTTACTTCCAATAACTTCTGACCATTGACTTCGAATAAATAAACAAATTTACAGATGGAATCAAATAGACAAAGCATTTAATCAAATGCTAATTAATATAATATAATTATAATTCAACGAAAATCCTAAATAAATGCTGTAAATCACCCCGAAGATTTCTGCTACTGCAGACATTGACAACAGGGCTAACAGCTAGATGGAAATTCGATGAGAACTACTATCCAAAAATTAGTTGCCAGCCCGGGAATCGAACCGATACCACCCAATTGCTAGTCAGGAATGGTTGCCATCACACCAAACTGACAATCTCAGGATAGCAGCGCTCATTTTATACGAAGCCATAGCGGCCAACCAGTTACAGATGGATCTAAATAGAGAATGCATTTATTAAAATGCTAATTAATATATAATTATTATTGAACGAAAATCCTAAATAATACTTTTTCTTCTCCTCCTTCCTTCTTTTTCTTGTTGTTCTTCTATTTTCTTTCTAGATATACGTATCTTCTCCTCAAATTCCAACTATTCTCTTCCTTCCATCTCTATTCACACCCTCCTTCACTCTTAGCTCTTTTTCTTAATTTCTCAGTTACTTCCAATAACTTCTGACCATTGACTTTGAATAAATAAATAAATTTACAGATGGAATTGAATAGACAAAGCATTTAATCAAATGCTAATTAATATATAATTATTATTCAACGAAAATCCTAAATAAATGCTGCAAATCACCCCGAAGACTTCTGCTACTGCAGACATTGACAACAGGGTTAACAGCTAGATGGAAATTCGATGAGAACTACTATCCAAAAATCATTTGCCAGCTGAAATTAAATGCATTGTCTATTTAATTCCATCTGTAAACTGGTTGGCCGCTATGGCTTCGTATAAAATGAGCGCTGCTATCCAGAGATTGTCAGTTTGGTGTAAGGGTAAGCATTCCTGACTAGCAATTGGGAGGTACCAGGTTCGATTCCCGGGCTGGAAAATTAATTTTTGGATAGTAGTTCTCATTGAATTTCCATCTAGCTGTTAACCCTGTTGTCGATGTCTGCATTAGCAGAAGTCTTCGGGGTGATTTACAGCATTTATTTAGGATGTTCGTTAAATAATAATTGAATAAATAAATATTCTGGGCATCCCTGTATGCATCCCGCGATGTGTTGTACTATTCATCTTTGCTCTTATTTCACAATCTGCGAAAAGACTGAGAAACCATACTATCTAGGTGAGCTTGCATGAAAAATCACACTGAAACGAAGTACCTACAATTTCCCAGGACTGTATCGCGATTTCCCGACACGGGAAAATCAAAAGCGTGATCAGGTCGTCGGAAAATCTAGCAATCTGATCCGGTGGTGTGGAAAAGCAAAATGGCGTCGCTTTATCGGCAATAAATCCGAATAAAATCGTGAAAAGCAAACGACCGAGGTTTATTAAGCAGTAAAACGCTGCAGACACAGTATAGTGTGCGGAAAAATAAGGATGGTTGAGAAAGAAGAAGGAGTGGAAGTAACCGTGGAGATGAAAGGAGACGTGGAGGTTGTGAGGAGAAGGACGAGGAAAAGGAGAAGAAGGAGGAGAAGGAGCGACGGAGGAGAAGGAGGAGAAGGAGGAGAAGGAGGAGAAGGAGGAGATGGAGGAGAAGGAGGAGAAGGAGGAGAAGGATGAGAAGGAGGAGAAGAGGAGAAGGAGAGAGGATGAGGAGTAGAAGGTGGCGAAGGTGGGGAAGGAGGAGAAGAAGGAGAAGGAGGAGAAGGATGAGAAGGAGGAGAAGGAGGAGGGGAGGAGAAGGAGTAGAAGGTGGCGAAGGTGGGGAAGGAGGAGAAGAAGGAGGAAAAGGTGGCGAAGAATCAGTAGGAGAAGTAGTAAAAAGAGAAGAAGATGCTAGGAAAGGTAGAAGATACTAACCATAAACCTAGATAAACACAAGCAGACCTTGTTCCTTCAGATCTTAGTATGCACTTGAATATCTCGCTGAATTTGTTTTTGACGTAAGCAGCATAAGAGAGAGAGAAAAAAAGAGCGAGGAAGAGAAACTGTGTATGTGAGACAGAGAATGAGAGAGATAGAAAGAGAAGGAATTGTGGAGGGAATGAAATGACAACGTCAAATTCCACCTGAGTTTATATTGCAGATATGCAAGCACTGCGTCAGAGATAAGGAAGTTTTTTCTTCTATTTATTACAGAGAGTTATTTTGAGATGGTATATGTTAGATTGTATTAGTCTCAGGATAGCAGATTGTACAGGGGCTTTGAAGATTGAACTATGTTGAGATCTAGGTTATAGAGTCAGCACTTGATTAACATTGATTTGTTATCCTAGTCTGCCATAAGTCAGAACAGATATCTCTATCATTTTTACAGATGGAATTAATAGAAGATGCATTTATTCAAATGCTAATTAATATATAATATTATCATAATTATAATTATCTATCATTTTCATTGTTACCAAAGTGCTTGTAGAAAATGTAGACATAATTATGATAACAAGGTACCAAAATATTACGTATTATTGATAATATGATGAAAATGTATTATTAGATAATGGAAAAGTACATTATTTTCTTAAGGAATATGATATATTTTAGATAGAAATCATCATTATTATTCTAAATCAATATTTCATTATCATATCGATATAGAAGGATATAATTAAAATAGATGAATAATATATAAGATGAAGGAAACTGGAAGTGCATTGCTCAAATGCTAATTGATGAATAATATTATCAAACGAAAATCCCAAGTAAATGCTGTAATCACCCGAAGACTTCTGCTATTGCAAATATTGACAACAGGGTGACAGCTAGATGGAAATTCGATGAGAGCTAATATACTAGTACAATATCATCGAATTTCCACCCAGCTGTTATCTTCGGGGAATTTACAGCATTAATTGGGATTTTCGTTCAAAATAATTATTATACAGGGTAATTCATAATTATGTTGAAATGATTTAATACGTGATAGTAGAGGTAAAATTAAGAAAAAAGTTCTAATAAACATACATCCATAAACGCTTCATTACGAGCTATACAGGAAGAAAGATTTCGCCCGGAATTCAGTTCCTCTGGTGAAATACACCGATACTGAATTGTTTGGGGACTAGTTTATGAAAAACTTATGTTGGATTCATATGGAAAAATATCTGAAAAATTGAATAAAACTAGTCTGGAAGCTGTAGTGTGAGTAGTTCTTTGAGAAAAAAGTTGAAATATGCAAAAAATCTAAGTAGGAAAACACAGACCTCTACGTTTGATGCCCAATAACTTTCTTCAACGACCAGTAAACAAATAATTTTTTGCAATAAAAATTGTAGAGAATTTAATTCTGAAAAGAATTATGTAAGCTGTGTGAACTAAATTCTAATAAAAGTTGGATAAAATGTATTCTTATGTAGTACATCACACCACAAAAATTTGTTGTTTTATGAGGAGAGAACTAATAACTCATAGGTTGTAGCTGATTGCAAATAAAACATGGATTTCAATAACAGCTGTTCCAAAACAGCTGATTTATTGTTTTTAAAAGAAAATATTTAAAAGAAATCATCAGCTGAAATTATTTTCAGAAATATTTTAGCTCACTGTTGAACAAAACAACAAACTGTAAGTTAGGCCTACTGTAACCGCACCTGTTTTGTTAATCTATTAACCAGTTATTTGTTACCATTTCACTTTGCTCTGTGTTAAGTGTTAACTTTTAAAAAAAATGGCAGGTAATTCTAGATTATTCATACTCCGAATTAGCTGACATGCATCAATGTAGGAATGGGACATACACTGTAATAGTACTGAAGCAAGACGTTTGTATCAAGAGAACTTTCCTAACCGAGTATGTCCAAGTTCAAGGTTTTTGACACTATTCATCAACGTCTGTCTGAAATAGGTTCTTGATATCCAAAGAGCACATTTATGCAGGCAGACCCCGATCTACTATGACTGTTGAGTTAGAAGAACAAGCTCTTAATGAAATTTATGAACATCCAGAGAAAAGCACTAGAGAAATGTTAGTGCAGTTTAATTCAATCAATCTATTATTGGAGGATACTAAAAGAGCAACAATTACATCCATACCACCTCCAGAAAGTTCATACACTATTGCCACGAGACTGTATCCCCGTGCCCCGCTGGTATTGCCAATGGTTTTTAGTAAAACTTGTTTACACAAATTTTTAACAACCGTTTTATTTACCGACGAGGCACACTTCACAAGAACAGATCGTTAACGTCCACAACCAACATATTTGGGCAGATGAGAATCCTCATGCCATCAATCCTAATCGTCCACAACATCAGTTTTCAGTAAACATTTGGGCAGGAATAATAAGAGATCATCTACTTCTGTTCGAGCTTCCTCCAGGCTTAATGGCATAATCTACCTAAAATTTTTGAGAAAGAGATATTCATCTTACTTGAAGATGTACCTCTTCAGGGCACAAAACATTGGGTTATGCATGATGGAGCTCCAGCACACTTAGTGTTGCTGTTCGTGAACACCTGAATCACAGCTTTCCAAATCAATGGATAGGCCGAGGTGGGCCAGTACCATGGCCAGCTAGGTCACCAGTCATAAATCCTTTGGATTTTTATCTTTGGGGACACTTGAAAACCTTAGTATACAATACTTCGATTAATACCATTGAAGAACTCCGATTAAGGATTTTGAACGGAATTGATATGATAAAGCAGACTCCTGGAATATTTGAAACGGTCCGACAATCGATGAGAAGACGTCTGAACACATGCATTCAAAACAACGGGGGTCACCTTGGGAATCATCTTCAGTCTTATAGTCAGTCTTATCAGTTATAAGTTAATGTCATTAGATATGTTACTTTTATATAAGAATAAAACTTTTCATGAAAAAACCGAATATTTTATTTGCATCAGCTACTAAAACTTATGAGTTATTAGTTCTCTCCTCAAAAACAGCAAATTTTGTGGTGTAATTTACTACATAAGAATACATTTATTCAACTTTCGTTGAAATTTAGTTCACACTGCTCACATAATTTTCTTCAGAATCAAATTATCTACAATTTTTATTGCGAGAAGTTATTTGTTTACTGGTCATTGAAGAAAGTTATTGGGCATCAAACGTAGAAATCTGTGTTTTTCTACTTAGATTTTTTGCATATTTCAACTTTTTCCTCAAAAACTACTCACACTAATGCTTCCAGACCAATTTTATACAATTTTTAAGATATTTTTCCCATATGAATCCAACATAAGTTTTTCAAAAACTAGTCCCCAAACAATTCAGCATCGGTGTATTTCACCAGAGGAACTGAATTCCGGGCGAAAACTTTCACCCTGTATATAGCTCGTTAATGAAGCGTTTATGGACATATGTTTATAGGAATTTTTTTTCTTATTTTTACCTCTACTATCACGTATTAAATTATTTTACCATAATTAAGAATCACTCTGTATAATATATGAAATAAGTGAAAACGGGTCCAAGTATTATTCTCATCCCGGT
>NC_052511.1:50681458-50732850 GCF_014356525.2 Nilaparvata lugens | reverse complement strand
CACTGAGCTAATGAAAGGAGATCTGCAAATGAATTTCAACGTTGAATTGTCCGTTGTACCATCATGTTTTCGTCCCCTAATTGAGAAACTTCCCTTGTTTGATAAAAGTTATACACTCGAGGAAGTCGGAGTTATTATCTTCATTGATGATTTCAATTATTTTTGAAGGGAAGTTGTTTCTAAAATGGAACATTTCCACATTAAATACTCCTAAAATGAAAAATCTGGTGTGGCGCACTCACACAACTTTCCTTCCCTTTATGAAAATTGATCACCTGACGCTAGTGTAAACGCGCATCTCAAGTCAAAGATCTGAGCCAGCTGGTGACAGGTCAATAATGCTGGATACACATGAGATCTGCTATCTCTTTATAGTGAATGATTTAATAGAATCAACAGTGCCAACAGTTTGCAATTGAATAATTACATTTCGCAAATTTCAAGCTATTTTCAATTTTGGGTGAAAATGTTACTGAACATTCATTTATTGAAGAGATGTCCATGCTCAATCGTTTCCACTAGAAATTTTTTGTTTAAATTATATCTGAGACCTGATAATTGGAAATCTAAGATCAGACTTTGCATAGATGGGGCGGAGCTCTTGAAATTTTTACAGATATAGGACTTGTTGCAGTTGATTGAGCTTATCATGACTATTCCAGTTTTAAATTTGATCAAAATCGTTGGAGCCATTTTCGAGAAAATCGCGAAAAACCCTGTTTTTGACAACATTTTCGCCATTTTAGCCGCTATCTTGGATTACATTTGATCGAAATTGTTCGTGGGAGATGAGATATCGTGGGAGATATAGTGTACACAGACGCACATACACTCATACACCCCCCACCCTCCACACAAACACACACACACACACACACACACACACCACACACACACACACACACACACACACACACACACACACACAACACACATATATAATTATAGACCAATACCCAGAAACCACTTTTTTCGACTCATGGGACCTTGAAACGTATAGAAATTCAGAAATTGGGGTACCTTAATTTTTTTCGGAAAGCAATACTTTCCTGACCTATGGTAATAGGGCAAGGAAAGTAAAAATGCCTTCTATAGACGATAGCTGATACAGGTTTATTGATGTAATATTACTTCTTGTTTAGTTGAGAAGTTGATATTGTGGTAATTATTCATATTAAATGAGAAAGACTAAGATATTGCCAAAGACCACAGATTTATTGGTACTTAGAAAGACCGGTTTCGGTTATTACACCATTGTCAATCTCTGATAAACTCTGTTTCCTTGGTGTAATAACCAACCGGTCTTTCTAAGTACCAAAAAATCTGTGGTTTTTTGACAATGTCTTAGTCTTTTTCATTTAATTCAGTATTATTAACTTTTTATTCTCGTTTAAAATAATCAATTATATTTCATTACCCAATAATTATATTTTTCAATAATTCCAAAATGAATTTCCATTATTAAAATGAAATATTTTGTTAATTAATTATTAATTTATTCTACATTGTCAGAAGACGACCTGGCAACAGAGCCAGGATAGTGCTATTGTCCGGTTTGTTGAATGATAGACAAGGATAGCAATACCATTTGCCAATCAAACACGGCCATTATATTTGGACTTTAATATAGATAAACAAACCTTGCTTACAAGGTTAGCTCAATCAGTTAGCTGTTGATCTGTTAGTTAGCTTAATCAGTTAGCTGTTAATCTGTTAGTTAGCTTAATCAGTTAGCTGAATCAGTTCTTGAATTCCTATTTCTGTGTCAATCTAGAAATCTATTCAATTTCATGAAATATTAATAATACTTATAGATTCCTTCAGAACCAAGCTGAGCTCAAATGTTTTTTTCCCCTCTTTCTCAGATTTTCTCATCAACCGGACACAACCAGTGATGAATCAATCACCGTGAGTATCGTTCAAATACTCTAGCATCAATAATTTTCAGTAGATAATTGAAAAAAACCTGGATTCAACTAAAATATCGAGGGACCGAGCTCCGCTAGGGAGTTGATAGGCATAGGAATGGAAAATAAAAGGGAAAAATCATAAAATTATCCTTAAAAATTTAGTGAGAATTATTAGTATGTACTGTCCAATAACAATTGTCATAAGACAAATTGAATCTGAAATGATGACCCCTGAAGTTTGAAGGTGGGAGAGGTGAAAGAATATTGGAGTAGGTACTTGGATTCCAATACAATAAACCATTCTTTTTCAAATAATATTTCGAATTATTTTGATAAATTTGATAGAAAATGATATTATGAAAGTAATTTAATACTCAAGATAATTTAATTCAATTATTCGATCTAATCTTATATTATTTGATTTCCGCATTGTTGAGATAATGAGTTTAAGAATAATTTCAAACTAATCTTTTTCAATCTTTTAGAAACAATTCCTCTTCTTCTTCATCTTCTTCTTCTTCTTCTTCTTCTTCTTCTTTTTCTTCTGCATTCAATCATCATTCAACAATGATCTACAATATAACTCTCTACAGGTGTAGAAACTCAGTCGGCAGTAATTTTGAAATTTTCAAATGTGCCGCCAAGCGCAGTTACCTAGGCAACCGGTGAACGGCACGCGACAGCCATGCAGCGTCTACCGGCCGTCAGGTAACCACGTCGCTTGTCATAACTTGTGAAATTTTGACGGTCACCTCAGCCTTTGTTCACCTCAGTCGCGTCGCGAATTTCAAGTGGAACTGACCTCTATGTCGTCGCGCTCGTCAATTTTGCAGTTCTAACGAATATTTCCGGTATCTAGTGGCTCGTCAATGGATCAGGAAGCTAATGTGAGTATTGTATTTTTGATGTAAAGAGTAATAATTTTTATCGTTACCCAAATTTAAAACAATGAACCCCGAAAATCTAACCTATTTTACTCACAAAGATATATTGATAGGGTTACCAACTACAGCCACCAGCTATAGATTTGTATAGCTACAGATAGACATTGCGACTTAGGTAACCAACTCAGAAATCATCTTGTATTCGTGTAGTTTCAAGGATATCAGATGTGTGGTTGTAGATATTCGAGTGGTAACCTGAGATTTAACTAGTAGTTCTGTGAACAGTAGACCTCACGCAGTATTCTCATCCACAAGTACCTGATTGAAACTATAGACCTTATGGAAATACAGCAATAGACTGGCTTCTCCACACATCTGTGAAATCACTTGTCAGCTGATTTATGATGAATGATTCTATAGTCTGATTTTTACTCTAATATTGGCGTATAAAGGAGGCTCCTTTAGCCTTCTATATTATCGTTGAAATGTAAAATTCCAAAAACCTTGTATATACGTCGACGCGCAATTAGAGAAGGAACATACCTGTCAAATTTCATGAAAATCTATTACCGCGTTTCGCCGTAAATGCGCAACATATAAACATAAACATTCGAACATTTAATTATTAAGAGAAATGCCAAACCGTCGACTTGAATCTTAGACCTCACTTCGCTCGGACAATAAAATGATTGACTCATGGGGCTGACTCAATTATCTGTTGCCAAACTTTGAGACGGATATTCCCACATCATCAGTATCAGAGTCAGTGCAGCCAGTACGAGAATAAAATCCCAATGATTTTTTAATTTTAAAACTCCCACTGAGCACAGAGAATTGGGGAATAGACAATTGAAATGAATTTAAGGGAATAGAAGTTCTTATGTTCAGTTTTGTCCTATTCCCTCATTACATTCATTTTCGCAATTGCGAATTGATAGAGAATGGAGGAATGGATGATGAAGATGAATGTATTGAGGGAATAAGAATGTTCTTATTTCCAGTTAACTAAGTGACTCAGTGACCTATTCCCTCATTATATTCATTTTCACAATTATTGCGAATGGATAAAGAATTAAGGAATTATACATTAGGAATGAATGTAATTATGGAATACGAGTTCTTATGTTCAGTTTTGTCCTATTACATTAATTCATCTTCTCAATCGCGAATGGATAGATTGAATACAGAAATTGCTTGCTTTTCAATATAAATATCGGGGCACCGAGCTTCGCTCGTTATTAATTTATTGATAAACAGAGCACAATTTTTTATTGGGGGACTAACAGGCACATCCCAAAACTGTTTCTCCCCCGAATTTTGATTCATACCCTATGAATATTCCAAAAAGTTGGCTATGTTTCATACACTTGAATTCAGGACCAATGTTTAGTTCAAGCATTTAGAAAAGTTCTAATTTAGATTGCTTATAAAACAAATTGAATGACAAAATAACACTCACTAATCACTTAAAACTGTAAAATAATGATTAACTTCGAAAATTATGATATACTCTTATTTAGAATTATGTACCATGTCATGTCAACAAATCATATTATTTTTATCAAATCGATTAGATTTCTAGATTGATATTTCCCTTGAATAAGCTGATTAATTGCAAATATTTGAACCGCTGAGAATAATTATGTCTCTCTTCCACACATATGCATTCACATCTTCTGTTATCGACAGACAACGAAATTATCATCTGCTTTTCCAAAGATGAATAATTATTATCCTTTTCATGTCCTTCAGTGAGTTTTCACAGGGATGAGATCTAGTGCAATCTAATTTTTATATCATAAACCTACTATGTTCTAAATTTCGTAAAAATCTTTAGAGCCGTTTTCAAGATCCGTTTGACATACAAAACCAGATAGCCATATAGAGAAATTGCTCCCTTAATAAATAGGATAGGATGAGTAACTGGATCACATCACTCTTATTATTATAGAGGTGTGAATTCTGTCAGGCAATCTAATTTGCTTGCTATAAGATCAAAGTGAGGTTGTTATCTCACCAAACTCGTTGATTATTCTGAATCTCTGCTTCAAAGTCAATCAGCTTCCAGTCCAGCTTCAGGCAGGCTCTTACCTCTGAAATAGAAAAAGCTAATCAATATATTTTGTACAGCAATCAATCATAGTAGAACCTCAATATGAGACAACATAAATAGATGGATGTAATCGTTGAATTCAAAGTTAAGGATGAAAATGAGATCTAAAACAGCATTGGAACATTAATAAAAATAGTATCAAAGCCAGTGAGGAGATTAAGCTTACATCTTATGGGTGAATAATAGTATAGGAAATGGATAGTTAACGGTTTCAGATGATCTATCTATTTTCCTGACCAATCAATTCCCTAATAGAAATCATTTATCATGAACAATCAACATTTAATAATCCAAAACTATAATAACACAGCTTCATCATATAAGTTGTATCACATTTTATTTTTATTTATTTTTTATTGATTTATTCATTTACAATGCAAATGACACTAATGTAATCACATTGAAAGATAAAATAAGGTAGTCCTGTGCTATTTTCTTCCAAATTTATAGGTGACAAAGTCCAAGATAAGGTTAGAATTTCACGTATACAATTTTTTAAAACTTTGGTCCAAATAAGCACACTAAAACTAAAAATTTGAATTAGATGGCTTAATGATAATTAATTAGAAATATTTCACTCAATTACCACTTTTAACGAATAATATTGAGTTATTTAAGAAAATTTGGAACTATTCAAGAACACAAACTCGTAAACACTGACTATTTATCAAATACTACATCATAACTGTATATAATTTATCACGATTCAGTCAGAGTAGACTATAATTTGAGTAGTATTATGACAATCAATCTACCTATAAAGTGTTGTTTACATTATTGTGACAGTGGATGAATATAGAACAGCATTGCTGATTCTCTCCCTTGCAACTGCCTTCTATAGAGGAAAGATGATTCAATCTGATGTAATATCATCTGTTCTATCTTGTGTAAGATAATCAATTTGTGCCGAGCACTATTTTAATTCAGGCCTTTTCCCAAGTTATAATAGTAAATTAACACGCAATAGACTAGAGCCATTATTGTGAGTTAGAGAAAATAATTTATTTCGCTAACTCACATAAGGGCTCTAGTCTATTGCGTATTAAATTTACTATTATAACTTGGGAAAAGGCCTGAATTAAAAATAATGCTCGGCACAAATTTTATTTTATTCGTCGATAATATATTTTTCAATCATTAAATTGTACATTTTTGTAATAGAGAAGATTGGATATCTTATTGGAAATTATCTCTATTCTTCATGGATTCATACAATAAGTACATCATCAAAATGATAGGGTGAGAAGAAATAAGGTAACCTTGTGCTATTCCTCTCCCAAATTCATATAAGGTTACACATAGTCCAAAATAGGTTGAGTCTTGTTCACTTCACAAATTTGTTCACTTCACAAAATTGTCAGTCCTTGATTATTTTTACAATGTAGATGTTTCAAAACCAAATATAGAGAAAATATTTCTCATTATCATGACTAAAATATTAAATAGGAAATATTGGAAAATCTGAGGACTGATAATGTTGTAAATTGTTCTTCTGGCTCTAAATTTTGTAAAATTACTCAAAAATTTCCAATTAATGTGATTTGAGTGTGATATTTTGTTTTTATTCTGTTTTCAACCGTCAAAATTAAAAAATCATAGTTCAAGTAAAAAGATAGAAAAAAATATATGAATATTCACATATTAAAGAAATAGTTTTGAAGGACCAAAAAACAAACTAAAATCAAACAAAACAAACTTTCATATTTCCACATTGTTCTGGCAACGCTGCTGAGCTAGACAAAGACAGCACCATCTGCTTTGTCGAATGATAGACGAGGATAGCAACACTTATGTTAGTCAAATACTGCCATTATAACGTGGACCTCTCTATAGATACCAGCTCAACTTCAACATATTCATTATCTGTTATTCCCCTCTCTCATCATTCAATCATCCAATCCAGACTTTTCCTCCCCAAAATTTCCCTTCCCATCACAATTTTCCCTCAAAGATCGCAATCTCTGATCCAATATCACATCGTTTCTATTTGAAACCTGGGCACTGGACCCTATAGTGAGCTTCACGTTATAATGGCAGTGTTTGTTCAGCAATGGTATTGCTATCCTTGTCTATCATTCTACAAAGCGGATAGCGCTATCTCTTTCTTGCTTTGCTCTGATGCCAGATCGTCTTTTAACAATGTAGTATTCATAATTAATTATCAAAATATTCCATCCTTTTTATGATATTATTGAAAAATATGATTTCTTGCTTGATAGAATGTAATTTATGATTATTTCAAACGATAATGAACATTCAATATTACATCGATAACTTTTTGTGTAGTTGAGAAGTTTATATTGTCGTAATTATTCATATTGAATGGAAAAGACTAAGAAATTATCAAAAACCACAGATTTATTGATACAGTTAGAAAGACCGGTAAACTCTTATCAGACATTGACAAGGTGTAATAACCGAACCGGTCTTTCTAATTATCAATAAATCTGTGGGTTTTGACAATATCTTAGTCTTTGTCATTCAATTACATCAATAAACCTGTATCAGCTATTGTCTGTAGATGGCATTGACAAGACAGAGGATCGGCAACGTTGTTCTCCTATCTTTCTCCACTGCCATTATAACGTGGACCCACTATAGCAGGTAACTCGTGCTCTGCAATGGTCCAATTAATTAGAATCTTGACAAACTGAAAAACTGACGTGATAAAATCTTGAAAAATTTAGAATAGGCCTAAACCATCCTCGGTGAATTGAGAATCTATTTATGCAAAATTTCAAGTTATAGTCAAGTAAGTAGTTGTTCAGATGTTTATGATGCGTCATTCGTGAAATTCCTATCCCGTACAAGTATAAGCTTCTCTATTTGAATGAGCGAAGCAAATTCTATGTTCAAGTCATCGGCGTTTGTCTGTTTGTTTGTTTGTACCGCAGTTACAGTCGCAGTTATGGTCCGATTTGGATAAAATTTGGTATACAGTACGTTTGAGACAAGGCGCAGAAACGTATGTATTCAAAATTTTAAATTCATTCCGTTTCAAGATGGCGGCCCTTATTCGGAATTTTACCCTAAAAATCAACCTAACTTTTCAATACTTTATCAGATCAGGTTTAAATGGGCTCATTCTTCTCAGCTCTTCAAAGCGGTATTATTTCATGTATCACATGTGGAAATTTTCTGATTTTGGCATTTCGATTTTTTTCCTAAGTCCCAATAATTGGAACTATTATTCAAGTTTCAGATTTTTTATCTATTAAACCGTGCTTCCGAGCTCAAAAGTGTAAAAAACTTTTATTCTTCAGCGCTCCAAAGTGGTCTTTTTCATATATCACATGTTCAAAATTTCAAGAATTTGAAATTCGATAATCCCCCTACCATAGTCACAAATTCAAGTTTCAGATTTCTTATCTCTTTAGCTGTGCATCCAAGCCCAAAAGTGTAGGAAACTTTTATTTTGTGGAGCTCGAAGGCGTCTTATTTCATACATTACATGTTGAAAATTTTGAATTTTTTGTAATTCAATTACTTACCCCCCCCCCCCACACCACAAGACCCACATTTCAAGTTTCAGATTTTTTATCTTTTTAACCATGCATCCTAGCTGAAAATATAAAGAACTTCTATTTCTCAGCGTCCACCACCGATCCTATTGCATTATATCATTATACTCTAAAGTCTTAACCAATTTGTATGTGTGTTTGTGTGTGAATAGGCGGGCGTGTGTCAATAGTGATTTTAGTGAGTGTAGCGAATTCTACTGTTCTCTGAACTACTAGTTTATTATAATAGACTACCGTCTATAGAAGGCATTGACAAAGCAGGGGATCGGCAACGTCTTTCTCCAATCTTTCTCCATTTCTGTCATTATAACATGAACCTCACTATAACCTCAAACCCGATTGGCAAAAGTTTCCAGACCGTGGAAATGCAAAATCGAGGATCGCTCGTTCAAAGTTAAACACACATTGTTGAATAAACCATACTCAAAGCTATGTGGCGAGATTCACTATGAACTGTCAGTCTTCCTCATATATAGCATCAATGCTCCCCCATTCAAACAATGCTGACAGACTGAAGTAAATCTCACTTTGGCTTCTACTCGGATCGGAGCAAATATAATAGTTTATTTCCTTTTTGGCCGGATGAAATGGATTCAATATTGGATCTCGATTGGTATAGCAATGGCGGATAGAGAATTCTGATTTCTGACTCGCTGGTTGGTGGAGATACGACGGGTTTTATAAATTTGGGAGTATAATTTGTGGCTGTAGTCTACTAATAACATCGTATCATTTCTCTGAGTAGTCGCACAAAGGAGGAGAACATTCTCTTCCCTGTGGTAGTCGTGATAGTCGTGAAGTAGATTGTGGTGGTTATCAGATTCATGACAAAACTACATTTGTTACAGTATTTTCACGTCATGGTTGTTATATTTCCACGTGTTATATTTTAATTTTTAATGTGAAATTTACAGCTTCAATATTAATATCGGGTCACAGTGCTTCGCTCGTTATTTTATTTATTGATAAACAGAGCACAATTCTTTAAAATGATCATGTTTATATTTTACAGCTGGCTATACGTCAGCTTATGAATTTCGGGGATGAGATATTTTGTTTTTCCACAGACGCACTTTTTTATTATCCACAGACGACGAAAGTCTCAGCTGTTTTTCCAAGGATTAATTATCCTTTTAATGTCGTTCAGCGAGTTTTCCCAGGGATGAGAGCTAGTGCAATCGAATTTTTATATTATAAACCCACTATGTTCCAAATTTCGTGAGAATCGTTCGAGCCGTTTTCGAGATCTGTTAGACATAAATAACCATATATAAATATAGCCATATATAAAAATATATATACAGAAATTGCTCGCTTAATATAATAGGATAAGTTAATTGAAAATTTTGAACTTTTTTGCTTTTTAATGTGGATTTTGTGTTTAGGAAAAAGTTTTCACATTTTTAACTTTATGAAAACTCAGGAAGTGGAAGTATAGGCTAGGCACACACCAGTTAGTCAAGACAAGACAAGACATGATCAGACAAGTTCAGTCACAATACTTCACATTGTTGCTTATGAGGCAACTTACACTGGTTAGTCATTACAATTAGACATGTCAACTATGTGAAGTATTGTGACTGAACTACCCAGTCTTTTCTTGACTAACCGATGTACGCCCAGCCTGAATTTCCGGTGATAAAACTTAGGCTGTGCGTACACCGGTTAGTCAAGACAAGACTAGTCACGTTCAGTCACAATACTTCACATGGATGCTTATGAAGACATGTCTAATTGCAATGACTAATCAGTGTGAGTTGCGTCATAAGCAGCAATGTGAAGTATTGTTACTGGTAGTTCTATGAACAGTAGACCTCGCGCTGAGTATGTCACATTGACCTGTTGTTATGTTTTTTTCAAAAATTAATAAATAATTCATCAATTTTAAATGTCTAGAAAAAAAATCCTGAATAAATATAGAACTTTCTGTCCTATCGTACCGTGACGTGTCGTCCCGGAATGTGAGTGTGAGCGCTGTTATCAGGTCTGGCTGCCGTCGATACGCTAATCCAATCGGAGAACATTCTGTTTTGTCGTGTTGACGAAAAATCCGTGTGTTGAAATTAACAAAATAAACTACCATAATGCTCACTTTTCCTGATTTTAGAAATCAATATATTTTCAATAATATTTGTTACAATTTAAATCATCAGATTAAAATAGAAAAATGTAAAAAAATGTTTTTTATCAATAACTCCAAACTCCAAACTAGAATCATGGCCTCAGCTTATGGAAAGACAAAGTTAGTACTGTCTACTTTTAACGTTGATGGAAAAATACATTTTCTAGAATGATATTCGATGTTTTTGAACGGGTAGTATTATAGTCCACTAGACAGCTGATTTATGATAAAGTCTGATTTTCACGGTAATATTGTCTTCCAAAGAAGACTCCTTTTCCTGTGTATTATCCTTAAAATGCTAAATTTCCAAAAAACCGTATGTATACGTCGACGCGAAATTCAAAAATGAACATACCTGTCAAATTTCATGAAAATCTATTGCTGCGTTTCGCTGTAAATGCGAAACATAAATATAAAATATAAACATAAAGAGAAATGCGAAACCGTCGACTTGAATCTTAGACCTCACTTCGCTCGGTCAACTAAACGTATCCGATCATGTCTTGTCTTGTTTTGACTAACTGGTGTGCGCCTAGCCCAAAAGAACTCATTATAACTTATAAACTTGAGTGTGAATAGGAAATGACATTGGGTAATACGGCAAGGCAGAACATCCAAAAGGATCTCTCTGCAGATAAAAGCTGTATGAATAAATAAAAACATGGTTGTTAGAAAATAAAAAGTTTTCAGATCTAGACATCACTCTTAAAACTTCCTCCACAACTTCGCAAACTCTAATAATATCGATTCCAAAGCTACTAGAGCATTGAAACGTGAAAATATTCAAACCTTTCGCTTGACTGACTCTCCTACATGCATGAGCCCCCGAAATAGAGCTGAGAGAATGTTTAGGGGGTGTTACAGGGTAAGGTACCCCTTGAGGGGGTGTTCCAGGGGTGATAGAGGGGAAAGGGTACCCCTTAAGAGGGGTAAACCCCTTCTAGAAGGGTGAGGAACCCCTAGAAGTGGGTAGGACAGGATTTATGCCGGCTATAGCAATACTTTTTATGCGTTGTGTCGAGACTGTTGTGGTGTTACTCAGCTCAATCTGTCAGTAGAGGGTGAACGGGAACCGTGTAGTGTTATGTATCAGAAATACTGACAGATTACAATGAATGTGACTAGAGCTTGTTTCACTCTAAACTGTCAGCATTGAATGAATGAATGGTCCTGGTGTTATGTATAAGAAATACTGACAGTAACCAATGAATCTCAACAAAGCTTGATTCACTTTATAACTGTCAGCATTAAATGAACGGTAGGTACTAGTATTTTATATGAGAAATACTGACAGTAAAAATGAATCTCTCACCATACTCCAGTGCTTTCAATTAAGGCGTGGCAGCAGAGAACTTGGGTTTTGTTTCTTTTTTTTCGGTGGTACGTTTTTTAGACTTTTGTGCGGTGCGCCATCTAGAGGCCAATCAGGGAAAGAGTGTTCCATTTCATCATTTCCGGAATCCCCCCAATCGGGGCTGTAATTAGAAATCGGCCCCCCAATCAGACCGATCAGTCTACTGTGTTGGGGTTGTATTCCAGTTTTCTCGGATATGGAGAATGTACGTATTTTGCAAGAATAGTGTAGAGCAATATCATAAAACTATCTTTGCGTATTTTGTGGGAGTGTGAGATAAAATAAACTTTCGACCGAATGTAGTGAGATCTATGTTTTAACTCGGATTTTCTTTTGTCTGTATGTAACGCGATTACGGCCAAACTCGACTGATAGAATTCGATGAGATTTGGCAGAAATATTACTTTTTAACTGCGCGTCGATGTATACACAAGGATTTTTTGAAATTTTGTATTTTAAGGATAATATGAAAAGAAAAGGAATAAATTCCTCCATACTCTTATATCACTATATTATATCATCTACTTTGAAGATAGGATCAATCAGACTATAGAATTGTTCATAATCAGCTCACAAGTGGATTATTCATTGCATGCATTACACAGATGTCTGGCCGTGTCTATTTATTTCTATAAGGTAGGGTTTCAATATTTTTTATAATGCGTGCCCATCAGTATCAATATTCTCAAATTTCAAAAACAAACTTAATAGGTGATTGAAGAGAAATTAAAATGATAAAATTTACTAAATGATGCTGAAGAAATTATTATATTCTTGATTGAAAAAATAATAATTTTAAAATAGTTGAGAAATATTTTTAAGAGATGGAAAGATTATCACGGAGCTGGATAAATTATCGTATGGGATAAAAATTCAAACGTGAACTGAGTTTATTAACATAAGTGCGAGTTTTTGATCTTGGAGAAAACAAATAACAGTTTTTAAGAGTAAATTATGATTCAACTGTGAATTGTGATTCAACTGAATCAGTTAGAACAGGTTACGTCAGATACTTGTAGATGAGAAAACTGCATGAGGTCTACTGTTCACAGAACAGTTAATGAGTGCAATGAACTAGAGGATGAACCTCTCTACCTATAAAATAAATGAATCCTATAAATAAAATAAATACCTAAAATAAATAAAATAAAATAAATCCTAAAATAAATTAATATACCTATAAATAAATAATGTAAATATTACTCACTATAGAATTATTCAACATAACGCAGCTGTCGAGTGGATTATAAATTGCATGCAATGACGCATGCAATTCTATATCTCAATGTAACTTGATGAAAAAACAGCTGTTGTGTGGACTATTAATTGCATGCAGTGATGCATGAAATATTGATAACTTGAAGTAGAATAGTATTTTATCCCGACTTTTCCCTGCTTTCAACTCGGTAAGCTTTTGATGATAGTATCATAGCTGTTAACATCAAATTATTAGCATTGTCGATACAACAACCAGAACAGTCATTAGTCGTTTATACACCGATATCTCGCCGACACGACAGGACAGGACAGAATTTACTCTGATGGACAGTATTAGAGGAGACTGTGGTTTATAACTGCGCGAGGTCTACTGTTCACAGACCTACTAGTGATTATGAATCTATTTTGTTTACTGAATTTCCTTGAACAATTCTATGATAATAATATTATTATTGATGCATTTCAATAATGACTGTAATATCCAGGAGGAATGCTAGAATACACTTTAAATCATATTGTGGGAGGTTTTCCATTACCTAACCGTATATTTATTTATCCAAATTCAACCAAAATACTGGTGAAAATGAAATCTTGACGTTCTCATAATAATCTTTTGACTGTTGGACGCTGGTTTGGGATGCAAGGCATTCAAAGTATATCCCCCTCTCACTCACTCTCTCTCACTCACTTTCTCTCCCCTCAATCTCACACCCGCTCTCTCTTTCCCTCGACCCCCTCACACTCTCTCACACACACACTCTTCAGTCCACTGCTCCAACTCTTTTCCTCATCATAATCTCTTCTATTTCATCTCTCTTCAAAGTATTCCCCCCTCGCCCTCTTGCTTCCTCTTCTTCAATCTCTCTCCAAATCATCTTCTCTTCTTTTTCTTCTCCCTTCTCCCGAATATTTTCTCTCCACCTTTTCCCAGTTTTCATTCCCACCCTTGTCTATCTCTCTTAAGACTTTCCCTGTCATTTAGATGATATCCTCTTCTCTCTCACTCTCTCTCTCTCTCCTTTCTCAACTCTTTCCATCTTTTTTCATCCCTTTGTCTGGTTTTCTCTCTTAACCTCTTCTTGTCACACTAGGACCAACAGATCTTCATCATTTTCTGTATCTTCTCTCATCTCTTCTCATCCATCCTCTTTTTATCTCTCTTTCCGGTTTTCCTTTGTCTTTCTGTCTTTCTCCCTTTCCTGTCACTGAGACTAACAGATCGAGCTCCAGGCATGACAAGACCTATTCGCAATGAGAAAAGCCAGAATAAATTATATCCACTTTACCTCGTGTCTATTGTTATTCCTAATCTTGGGAGAGAGCGAACAGTCAGAATTTAGCTTTTGAAGTTTTTGGTTGAAATGACTTTTCAATTGCCTACAAGAGAGATTTTTGAAGGAAATTTCACAGAAGGAAGTAGAAATGAGGTGAAAAAGTAATATGTGATAAGTGATGAGTGATAATTGATTAGTCAATTTTTCAGTAGAAAATATAGCATAAGAACGTAGTAGTCCAGAAGAAAAGAAGAAGAAGAAGAAGAAGAGAAGAATAAGAAAGATTCAATAATTAATTATTATTTATTATAATTTCATATGCTAACACAAAAGGAATATCGTATCCAACAAAAACGTTAACTGCGCATGCACAACTATTGGTTAGTTCACCCTAGGAACTTGCCAAGCTCTCGATCTGTTCGCGTTCTGCTCTTGTTTGACCTGCGATCATCTTGCGATCTGCTCGTGTAACGTTCGTGGAGCAGAGCGTAAGAGTGGCAAGATGAGGAACATTAAGGAAACTAAACAAAATAAACAACAGTTACGAGAAGAAAAGACAATAAACTATAACAGTTGAGGAACGTTTAGATTGAGGAGAGGATTCATTCAATGTGAGGAGTAGAAGTAAAATGGAGTAGGAGTAAGGAGTAAACGAGTAGTAGGAATTAGAGAGAAAGGTTTTAGAGATGAGAGAGAGGGAATGAGAGATTGATTGATTGATTGAGTACTTTATTTATGTAGATTACAATATATACTGGCTTATACTATACACTTATATTCAATAGCTTACAATACAGCAAAATCATAGATAAATTTACATAATAAATTCATAAGAGAATAATTATTGAGCTGTATATAAAATGAAAAAAAAAAACAATTTGTAATAACTATAGATAAAATAGATAATATTGTTATGCATCTACATAAATTGGCGGAGCTTAAGACATATCAATGTCCATTCTTTGGAGAAAATATTTGAAGTATTCTTCCCACTAACTCTCTACCAAAACGTTAATTTCATTAATTCAACTAAGGATTTATTTATAAATAAAAATATTTTTAAAAGTTTTTATTAGTATGAAGATTCGAGGGAAAAAAACTGAAAATTGATAAAGTAAAATGAGTGATGGAGAGAGAGAAAGAGAGAGAAATAGTGAGAGCCGAATAGATAGTTGCCTCTAATTTTTATATTTTCCATCATAAAGTGGATAGAGATTATATCAGATTAGAGTTCTTCATTCATGTACTAGCAGGTAACCCGTGCTCCGCGACGGTCTTATTGAGAGATTGACAAACTGAAAACTTGACGTACTGAAATCTTGAAAAATTGAATAGGCCTATAAGTATCCTTGGTAAATTGAAAATATATATGCAAAAATTCAAATTAATCTGACCAGTAGTTCAGACGTGATTTTTTTTGTATAATAACTGTTACTAGTACTAGGTACTAGGACTAACTCTCTACCAAATACCAATAGAAGAGATAAGGTGGAGGAGAAGAAGAAGTAAGAGAAGGATAAGGAGAAGGAGAAGGATAAATATGAGGATAAGATAAGGATAAGGATAGGGATAAGGGATACGAGATAGGGGGTAAGGGATAAGGGATGAGTTTGATAATGGATAGGGGATAAGTGATAAGGGATGAGGGATATGAGATATGAGATAAGGGATAAGTGATAAGGAATAATGATAATAGATAAGGGATGAAGGATAAGGGATGAAGATAGGGATAGGGATAGAGATAGGGAAAGAGATAATGGGATGGAGAAGGAGGGGAAAAGAATCCTGTAAGGAGGATAAACCTCCAATGAAACTGAAAACCCCATTCCTCCTTGGGAATCACCAAATCTCCCTTGAAAGCTCATGAAATGGAGACCAACAAGATGAAAAGAATATTGAAAAAACAAATATGTGTTTCGTTTAAAATAATTATGAACATACGTCATTGACATGAGAGGGACTTGGAGACTCATCTTCGACTGCTCCTGTATTGGGTTAGTTTTAGTTTGGAAAATACATGGAAGAACAATGGTATAAAACAGGAAGAACAAGTGAAGGGTAATGAAGAACGAGGACGGCAAATGTTTTTTTAAAAAGCACATCAACAGTGCAATGGAATAAAACAGGGAGAACTGGTCAAGGAAAGTTAAGAACAAGGAGGGAAAATAGAAGAACAAGTCAAGGAAAATTAAGAACAAGGAGAGAGAAGAGGAGAATAAGTCAAGGAAAATTAAGAACAAGATGGGAAAAGAGAAGAACAAGTAAAGGAAAATTTAGAAGAAGGAGGGAGGAGAGGAGAATAAGTCAAGGAAAATTAAGAACAAGATGGGAAAAGATATGAACAAGTCAAGGAAAATTGAGAATAAGATGGGAAAAGAGAAGAACAAGTCAGGGAGAATTAAGAACAAGGAGGGAAAAGAGAAGAACAGGTAAATGCGAACTAAGAACAAGGAGGAAAAAGAGAAGAACAAATACAGAAACAAGAGCGAGTGAGAAAAAAAGAACAACATGTGGACGGGAGAGATCAAAAGAAATTAGGAGAAAACCCAAACAAAAAAGGTTGGAAAAAGTTTGTAGTGTTGCTCTTACTGTGTCATTTGAACGAAGTACCAACTCCTTGGTCCTGCAACTTGCCAGTTGAAGTTTTGATAGGGCTTGCCAGCGTGAACTTTGCCGGAGAAGAAAAATAAACTGGTGCAGTAACGAGGGTGATCAGGCTGGAGAAACGAGATTCACGGTGGACTTTATTTGTAGGAGTGCAGTAGAAGAATGAAGAGAAAAAGGAGGAGAAGGAGAAGGGGGAAGAGAAAGAGAAGGAGAAGGAGCATGAAAGAATGAAGATGAAGAACACGAAGAGAATTTAAGGACATAAATGAAGCATATAAGAGAATCATAATCGCTATAAGTTGAATTCAAGATCAACAAGAGAAATCAGGTGTTGAGAAGGAAGAAAAGAGGAAAATTTGAAAAGTATGTGACTCAGGGCCGTTTGCACAGTGTAAGTTTAAGCTAAAGCTTAAACCAAATCTGGATTTTTTTTGGTTTAAACTAAAATTCCGTTTGCACAGTATCAGTTTAAACTCTGTATTGAGTTTAAACTCTGGGAAAGTTTAAACCTCCAAAGCAGGAGGTTTAAACCAAATAATTTGGATTAACTTGACATCTGTAAAGATTTTATGGGGAAACAGCTTATAGTAAATTATTTTCGGACGGTTGTTTTTAATGCTTCTGTAGACGATAATTATTATTAATCTAGGATATAGTGAATCATTATTTGAATGTAAAAATAATAATAATGATAGAAGTTTTTGATGCGATTGATGAAGATGACTACGAAGAAATTTCAAAACTGAGAAAAATTGGGCAAAAAACAAATAATTTCTGGGATAGAGAATTTTTTTAACGGTTTTGCTCGAGTACAGTAACTGCCAATTTAGTATTTTGATTGAATAAACCACTTAATAGAAATTGAGACAATTTTTAACAGTGGTCTTCGATTAGAAAACATGTTTTTAATAACACATGAAAGATATATATTGGTTTCGAGAGATTTCTAATGAACGAGGAAGACCGTAGTAGATTCAAGCGTAACAAAATAACTTTTTTATCTCACATTCTAGAATATATTTTCTGGTGCCAACTAAACATAAATTATTAAAGAATTTCTTGATCGCTTTTCACTCTTATAACCGTACAGCTCACAGCTCTGTGGATTTTAAACAAGGACAAGGAAATACTAAAATAGTAGCTACATAACATCAAATTACTGATGGTTTGTAAACAAATAACAAATTTCCTGTGAAAATCAGCCTTCCTGATATTATAAACGATGACATTCTATTACCAACTTAACGTTAAACTGGAAAAACTTAAACCGGATTAGTAAATGCACTGAGAAAACGATTCAAGTTTAAACTTTCGGATTAACTTGAACTCGATTAACTTAATCGAGTTTAGAAATCTATACTGTGCAAACGGCCCTTAGAGTAAGCAATCCACGAAAACATGCCTATGTTACAGTTAGGCTCATCTCAAACTTACACGACTCAGGTCGAGAAAAGACTCGACTCTAGTGGAGAACATGTGTTTCCAAATGGTGACACTCAGACCAGTCGATTCTAGTCTCCGCGACGTCACTTTTTCAAAACACATGCTCACGACTCGAGTAGTATCTCTTCTCGACCTGAGTCGCGTAAGTGTGAGTTGAGCCTTACTGTAACGGCAATGTTACAGTGACTGTTTCTATTGTAACTGTAACCTGTATTTTTCTGTTAGGGCTACCCTTGAATAGAAATAGAAATAAAAATCTAAGTGGGCCTACCCTTTTTAAAATTGTTAACTTACGAAATGTTTCAGCTATGACGTCATTATCAAGGATTACTTTCGGCTATGATGTCATTATCAAGGATTACTCTCGGCTATGATGTCATTATCAAGGATTACTTTCGGCTATGATGTCATTATCAAGAATTACTTTCGGCTATGATGTCATTATCAAGGATAACTTTCAGCTATGATGTCATATCAAGGATTACTTTCGGCTATGATGTCATTATCAGGATTACTCCTCGGCTATGATTCATTATCAAGGATTACTTTTGGCTATGATGTCATTATCAAGGATTACTTTCGGCTATGATGTCATTATCGAGGATTACTTTTGGCTATGATGTCATTATCAACGATTACTTTCGGTTTTGATGTCATTATCAAGGATTACTTTCGGTTATGATGTCATTATCAAGGATTACTTTCGGCTATATGTCATTATCAAGGATTACTTTCGGCTATGATGTCATTATCAAGGATTACTTTCGGCTATGATGACATTATCAAGGATTACTTTCGGCTATGATGTCATTATCAAGGATTACTTTCGGCTATGATGTCATTATCAAGGATTACTTTCGGCTATGATGTCATTATCGAGGATTACTTTCGGCTATGATGTCATTATCAAGGATTACTTTCGGCTATGATGACATTCTCAAGGATAACTTTCAGCTATGATGTCATAATCAAGTATTACTTTCGGCTATGACGTCATTATCAAGGATTACTTTCGGCTATGATGTCATTATCAAGGATTACTTTCGGCTATGATGTCATTATCAAGGATTACTTTCGGCTATGATGTCATTATCAAGGATTACTTCTGGCTATGATGACATTCTCAAGGATACTTTCGGCTATGATGTAATTATCAAGGATTACTTTCGGCTATGATGTCATAATCAAGGATTACTTTCAGCTATGATGTCATTATCAAGGATTACTTTCGGCTATGATTCATTATCAAGGATTACTTTTGCTATGATGTCATTATCAAGGATTACTTTCGGCTATGATGTCATTATCAAGGATTACTTTCGGCTATGATGTCATTATCAGGATTACTTTCGGCTATGATGTCATTATCAGGATTACTTTCGGCTATGATGTCATTATCAAGGATTACTTTCGGCTTATGATGTCATTATCAGGATTACTTTCGGCTATGATTGTCATTATCAAGGATTACTTCGGCTATGATTCATTATCAAGGATTACTTTCGGCTATGATGTCATTATCAGGATTACTTTTGGCTATGATGTCATTATCAAGGATTACTTTCAGCTATGATGTCATTATCAAGGATTACTTTCGGCTATGATGTCATTATCAAGGATTACTTTCGGCTATGATTGTCATTATCAAGGATTACTTTCGGCTATGATGTCCATTATCAAGGATTACTGTCGGCTTTCATGTCATTATCAAGGATTACTTTTGGCTATGATGTCATTATTAACGATTACTTTCGGTTATGATGTCATTATCAAGGATTACTTTCGGCTATGATGTCATTATCAGGATTACTTTTGGCTATGATGTCATATCAAGGATTACTTCGGCTATGAGTCATTATCAGGATTACTTTCGGCTATGATGTCATTATCAAGGATTACTTTCGGCTATGATGTCATTATCAAGGATTACTTTCAGCTATGATGTCATTATCAAGGATTACTTTCGGCTATGATGTCATTATCGAGGATTACTTTTGGCTATGATGTCATTATCAACGATTACTTTCGGCTATGATGTCATTATCAAAGATTACTTTCGGCTATGATGTCATTATCAAGGATTACTTTTGGCTATGATGTCATTATCAAGGATTACTTTTGGCTATGATGTCATTATCAAGGATTACTTTCAGCTATGATGTCATTATCAAGGATTACTTTCGGCTATGATGTCATTATCAAGGATTACTTTTGGCTATTGTCATTATCAAGGATTACTTTTGGCTATGATGACATTCTCAAGGATAACTTTCAGCTATGATGTCATAATCAAGGATTACTTTCGGCTATGATGTCATTATCAGGATTACTTTCAGCTATGATGTCATTATCAAGGATTACTATCGGCTATGATGTAATTATCAAGGATTACTTTCGGCTATGATGTCATTATCATGGATTACTTTTGGCTATGATGTCATTATCAAGGATTACTTTCGGCTATGATGTCATTATCAAGGATTACTTTCGGCTATGATGTCATTATCAAGGATTACTTTCGGCTATGATGTCATTATCAAGGATTACTTTCGGCTTTCATGTCATTATCAAGGATTACTTTTGGCTATGATGTCATTATTAACGATTACTTTCGGTTATGATGTCATTATCAAGGATTACTTTCGGCTATGATGTCATTATCAAGGATTACTTTTGGCTATGATGTCATTATCAAGGATTACTTTCGGCTATGATGTCATTATCGAGGATTACTTTTGGCTATGATGTCATTATCAACGATTACTTTCGGTTTTGATGTTATTATCAAGGATTACTTCGGTTATTATCTCATTATCAAGGATTACTTTCGGCTATGATGTCATTATCAAGGATTACTTTCGGCTATGATGTCATTATCAAGGATTACTTTCGGCTATGATGTCATTATCAAGGATTACTTTCGGCTATGATGACATTCTCAAGGATAACTTTCAGCTATGATGTCATAATCAAGGATTACTTTCGGCTATGATGTCATTATCAAGGATTACTTTCAGCTATGATGTCATTATCAAGGATTACTTTCGGCTATGATGTCATTATCAAGGATTACTTTCAGCTATGATGTCATTATCAAGGATTACTTTCAAGTAATAATGACATCATAGCCGAAACATGTCATAAGTCAACAATTTTGATAAGGGTAGGCCCACTTAGATATTTATTCTATCTCGAACTGTTACCTATCTTTGACAAAATAATTTTGATAATTGAAAACGTTAGGGAGAAACGGAATAGAGAATGAAAAGAATTGTGAACACAAATTTCATAGAAGAGGGAGGGATTGAATTGAAATAGATAGCTGCCTCTATTTCAAGCCTGGGAGGGCCAGGTTAGGGCGCAGCCGGCCCTCTCTGAAGAGAGAATTTGAGTGGTTGGGAGGAAAATAGATGGGAGCAAATAGTAAGCAAAAATTTGTGAAGAATACAAATAATAATGGAATGAGGAAGAAACTGAAAGCGAAAATAGAAGACGGGAAAGCTGAGAAAAAAAAATGTTGCCAGTGGAAGTCTATGTATTTTCTCAGGTCAGAAAGTAGCTTAGCTGGCCTATTTGGGGCTGAGTAGAGTTCAAACTTTTCAGGTCCTTCAAGGCTTGCTCCACCGTCCTCCTCATCATCACCTCACAGCCTCTCCCATCATCCTCAAACACGAAACACACTTCTCCTCACAATCCATGAGGTCTGCTGAGTGAGTGAGACAGCTTCACCTCACTATTAGAGAGGGTGAGATCGGGTTAGCGAGGGAGAGAGATAGAGAACCAAGATGCCCTATGCACTAGGCTACATAGTGAGGTCACTTTATAGTACCCATATTGGTTGAATGTGGAACAAAGAGAGAAAAGTAGAAACAAGATGACCGAAGAAGGAAAGTAGAACATATGATAGAAGAAGAAGAAGAGAAGAAGAAGAAGAAGAAGAAGAAGAAGAAGAAGAAGAAGAAGAAAAAGAAGATGAAGTAGAAGAAGATGAAGAAGATGAAGAAAATGAAAAAGTGAATCTCTCACTATTTCAGCATTTTTTGAATAGGAAATATCAGTTTCACAAGTAACTATTTCTGACAGTTTTAAGTGAATTTCTCCCCATGTCAGCATTGGTGGAATGGGAAGCATTAATATTATTTACATCCATTACTGACAGAATGTAGTGAATCTACAGTGTTGAATCCTCACAGAGCTTCTGCGATCCAATCAACCGAAGTCAAAAATACTACTCGAACTACTACTGGTCGATACACTCAACAGTCGATACTTTTCGCCACATTTCGATACTCGACTAACTTCTGTGCTGCGCGATGGAAAATTTCGACCAACTAACTTTGTCTGGGTCTGTGGGAAAGTGAGTTGGAAAGTGATTTTTCCACTGTGTTTTGGCGGGATTCTGGTGGAAAGACTGTTCCATCGATTGGTACCCTGGTGATTATGGAGTGGTAAATATTTTGAGAAAGATCTTATTTTTATCAATCACGTTCGAATAAATATTCAAACTTTCCAAATATTACAGAAATTTACAGAAAAAATCTCGTGTGGTGCACTCACACAACTTTCCTTGCCGTTATGAAAATTGATCAACTGACGGTAGTGTTCCCGCGCATTTCAAGTCCATTTTTCTAAGATCTGAGCTAGCTGGTGACCGGACAATAACGCTGGAGACACACAAAGTCTGCTTTCTCTCATAGTGAATGAGTTAATAGAATCAACAGTTGCCAACAGTTTCCAATTGAATATCTTATTTTCTCTAATTTCGAGCTTATTTCAATTTTAGGTGAAAATGTCACTGAACATTAATTGTAGAGATTCCATGCTCAATCTTTTTCAATTGAATTTTCTGTTTAATAGTATCTGAAGCCTAATAATTAAAATCTAGAATCAAACTTTGCATAATGGTGCAGAGATCCTGAAATTTTTACAGATATGGGACTTGTAGCAGTGATAGAGCTGGTTTTTATGTACCAATTTGATCAAAATCGTTGGAGCCGTTTTCGAGAAAATTGCGGAAAACCCTGTTTCTGACAACATTTTCGCCATTTTAGCCGCCATCTTGAATTGCATTTGATCGAAATGTTCGTGTCGGATCCTTATAGTGTAAGGACCTAAGTTCCAAATTTCCAATCATGCAGTTAATTGGGAGAGATATATCGGTACACAGCGCACATATACTATACATACACACACACACACTCTTTTGGACTCAGGTGACCTTAAACATATAGAAATATAGAAACTGGGTGTGTGTGTGTGTGTGTGTATATATGTGATGAGTATATGTGCGTCTGTGTACACGATTATCATCTCCCATTTAACTGCATGACTTGAAATTGGAACTCAAGGTCCTCACTATAATAAGGATCCGACACGAACAATTACGATCAAATGCAATTCAAGATGCCGGCGAAAATGTTGTCAAAAACAGGGTTGCCTCGGTTTTCTCGGAAACGGCTCCAACGATTTGATCAAATTCATAACTTAATTAGTAATTGGGAAGCTCTATCAACTGCCACAAGTACATATCTGTAAAAATTTCAGAAGCTCCGCCCCATCTATGCAAAGTTTGATTCTAGATTCTTGATAATAAGGCTTCAGATACAATTTAAACAAAAAATTCCAAGTGGAAAAGATTGAGCATAAAAATCTCTACAATTAATGTTCAGTAACATTTCACCTCAAATTGAAAATAAGCTCGAATCATTCACTATGAAGAGATAGCAGGACGTCATGTGTCTACAGCGTTATGTCCTGCACCAGCTGGCTCAGATCTTTGAATAGTAGACTTGAGATGCGCGGGAACACTAGCGTCAGGTGATCAATCTAATACATTTATTAATTGCTCATAGTTACATAACAAATTAAATTTGCACATAGTTTCATAATGGCAAGGAAAGTTGTGTGAGTGCGCCACACCAGATTTTTAAATACTCTATTAGAATAGATTGGATGAAGTCTGAAAAGACCGTTGAGATCAATCTGAATAGTAAAATCTATAAAACAAAGAATAAATAGTTATAGAAGTCGAGTTCTAAATCGTAGGCTACCAAAATACGTAGATAATGAAGAATGAAACAAATTAATAGATTCTAGTGGGTGGAAATGAGATAAGAAAGGACTAAATACAGATATGAAGAGATAAGGTGTAATAATTTTGAGGTACTCAGAGAAATGATGCAATAGAAACTGGAGATCAGCAAAAAGTTGAGTGGTAAGAAAATAATAAAATAATAGAGAGCCAGGTTGAGGTCTGATTGCAAAAATCCTGTTAAATTTTAATAATGATTCAATTCCTCAAGAATCAATCAGAGAAGGCTTCTCTGAGAAGAAGGCTCTTCTGATTAGTTCTCGAGACAATAGATCGAGGTTAGAAGTTAACAGACTTCTGTGAGACCGGGTGTAACAGAGCAGCGAATAATTAGCGAATGGATGAACAATTCAGAGAGATGCGAAACAGAAAGGATCGAAAATAAATATAGATTCTAAAATATAGCAAGAGCATAACATAGAGAGGCAAGATGTAAAACATCAGAGGAAACGAGAAAGAAAATGAACAACAGTGTAAGAGGAGTAAATACAAATAAACTAAGACGGTTGAGAAAGGTTCAGATTGAGGAGTGGATTCATTTGAAGAGAAGAGTAGAAGTAAAATAGAGTGGGAGTGAGGAGTAAAAGAGTAGCAGGAATTTTAGAGAGGTAGAGGTTTTTGAGACGATGACAGAGAGAGTGTGTGTGTGAGGAGGAGAGAAGAGAAGAAGAAGAACGGATTTAGAGATTATGGGAGAGAGAGCGAGAAAGTGCGTGAGAGGAGGAGGAAAAAATGGATTTGGAGACGATGAGAGAAAGAGGAGAGTATGAGGATGAGAAGAAGAAGGATTGAGTGACGATGAGAGTGTGAGAGTGAGAGGAGATTTAAAGACAAGGAGGAACTGAGTGTTAATACGAGGAGTAGAGAACAATAAACGACAGTTAACAAAGTGGATGAGAGAAGTTATTATTCGAAACAGTGTGTAAATGAGAATTTCATCTGGAAGTAGGTAGATGTATCTTTCACAGAAGCGCTGCTGTCAGAATGTATGACAACCAACGCATGTAATCCAACTTTAATTACGTTACTTGACTAACAAGCTACATCAAGCTGAAATAATAAACTAATGAGATTTGTGCAATCTACAGACTTAACTTGAATGTTGTTAATTCAGGCTGGAACATATTGTAATGTGAGTAGTCTATATTATATTACCAAGCACATATAAGATACTATAGTGGGGTCCACGTTATAATGTCAGTGTTTGATTAGCAATGGTATTGCTATCCTTGTCTATCATTCAACAAACCGGATAGCGCTTCCTCTTTCTCGCTTTGCTCTGTTTCCAGATCGTCTTTTAACAATGTAGAATTAATAATTAAATAGCAGAATATTCCATCTCATTTATGAAAATTCATTAGGGAAGTATTACTAAAAATGATTTCTTGCTTGATTTAATATAGGTACTTAAATATTTCAAACGAGAATGAACCGTTAATATTGAATCAATAATCCCTGTATCAGCTACCGTCTATAGACATTCACAAGACAGAGGATCGTCAACGTTGTTCTCCTATCTTTCTCCCTGCCATTATAACGTGGACCCCACTATAGCAGGTAACTCGTGCTCTGCAATGGTCAAATTAATTAGAAACTTGACAGACTGAAAACTAGTCGTAATGGAATCTTGAAGAATATGAAATAGACCTATAGTCTATTTTGAAACTTGACAAACTGAAAACTTGAAGTAATAAAATCTTGGAGAATTGAAAATAAGCCTATAACCATCCTCGGTGAATTGAGAATGTATATGCAAAATATCAAGTTAATCAGTCCAGTAGTTCAGACGTGATGATGTGTCAAACATGATTTTCCCGTATTTGTATTTAGAAACCATCCTCTGTGAATTAAAAATCTATATGCAGAGTTTAAAGTTGATCAGTCGAGTAGTTTAGACGTGATTATGCGTCATTTGTGAATTTCTTAACCCGTTCGTGTACAAGCCAATTCTTTCCTTTATTATAGTATATTATTCATTACAAAGGCGACTTTCTAGAAGTATTTTAAGCCTAGGTGATGATGATGGGATGAATGATAATACAATGAAGGTAGAGTTATGAATTAATACAAATTATAGATTATAATACAGTATTTATGAGCATTGTTGTGATTTGTATTTATAGTTCAGTAATGAGTTTCATGAAATATTGACCAATTATGAATATTTTGATAGAATGAAGTGTAATTCATTATAAGAATTTTCTATACATTCTCTACATTATGAGAAATTTCTGAAACCAACCATTGTGTAATTTTGTAAACTATCTAATATTTTCTGTAATATTGATGTAGTAGTTTCAGTTTTTTGGTAAAATAAACATTTATTTATTTATGTTAATTCTCAAAATCAACTTGAAATTCTGCATTTAGATTCTTAACTAACTGAGGAAGGTTATGGGCCTATTCTCAATTCTTCAAAATTTCATTAAGTTTTCAGTTTGTCAAGTTTTAAAATGGATCCTTGCGGAGCACGGGTCATTACATTCGATTTCGTTAAATTATTTTAATTTTCAAAATCTTATTCCAGGTGAGTTCCAGACCATCGATAGACCGGCAATGGGTGAGTAGCCTTCTATTATTATAACACTAATCATAATAATCACTTTTGATCATAATTTATCTTCATTTCAATCCCTCAAGTGATGATGAAACCGACAATCCTGTTATAGCCTTTTTTCTTCAGGGGTACTCTTGAATATGAATAAAAATATAAATCTAAAGCTAGGCGCACAACAGTTAGTCAAGTCAAGACAAGACAAGACATGATCAGTCACAATATTTCACATAGTTGCTTATGAAGACATGTCTAATTGCAATGACTGATCAGTGTGTGTTGCGTCATAAGCAACTATGTTAAGTACTGTGTCTGATCATGTCTTGTCTTGTCTTGACTAAGGCTAGGCACACCAGTTAGTCAAGACAAGACAAGACACGATCAGTCATAATACTTCACATAGTTGCTCATAAAGACATGTCTAATTGCAATGACTGATCAGTGTGAGCCGCGTCATATGCAACAATGTGAAGTATTGTGACTAAACGTGTCTTGTCTTGTCTTGACGTACTGGTATGCGCTTAGCCTAAGTACCCGTTTGAAATTGATTAGTGACAACATGCTTCAGATATATGATGTCATTATCAATAATTTATATTCCAATCATTTGATAGTTGCGTCATATGCAGCAATGTGAAAGACTGTGACTAAACGTGTCTTGTCTTGTCTTGACTAACTGATGTGCGCCTAGCCTAAGTACCCTTTTAAACTTGTTTAGTGACAACATGTTCCAGCTATATGATGCTACTAGCCATCAGGCTCGCTTCGCTCGCCATATCCGTCTAGCCAGGACCCCCGACTGGATCGTCCAAGAATGAGATCAGCAGGCTCGCTTCGCTCGCCTGCATTTTCCATTTGAGCATTTTTATCATATGTTAGGACAATCCAGTCGGGGGTCCAGACTAAACGTTGGCTAAACGGATATGGCGAGCGAAGCGAGCCTGACGGCTAGTAATATAATATTCCCAGGATTGAAGTAGCAGTGCCCAATCAATTTTTCCGCGATAAATGCATTTAAATCTCCAACTTGGTGCCAACCTATCAAAGTCAACTCAACTTAATGCCAACCTGACAAAATTATTAATTTAGTTGCCAGTTAACAACTGTTTCGAAGAGGTACTCTGTCTAGATTATAGTTCTATAGTAACATATGATATGGAAATTTCAATTATAATTAAGAGATTGGGAGAAGAAGAATATACATGCTAAAAGACGAACTTAAACCCTTAAAAACAACCCTTAGAGTTGAAATATTGCCAAAAGATTTCTTAGTGCGCCTCTAAAGGGCCAACTGAACATACCTACCAAATTTGAACGTTTTTGGTCCGGTAGATTTCTAGTTATGCGAGTGAGTGAGTGAGTGAGTGAGTGAGTGAGTCAGTCAGTCAGTCAGTCAGTCAGTCAGTGAGTGAGTGCCATTTCGCTTTTATATATATAGATTATCATTATTTTATTCTCCAATCACTTGATAATGGCATCATATAGCTGAAGCATGTTGTGACTGAACAATTTTAAAAGGTTACTTAGGGCCGATTGCACAGTCAACGCTTAAACTGAATTTAATCAGCTGGTGGCTTAAACTCAAAATGAAACACATTATAATAAACGAGACTTGATACTGATTTGATCCAGATTAAAATGAAATTTAGTTTAAACCGTCACTGTGCATGTCCACTGAGTCCAAAAAAGTGTTTTTTGGGTATTGGTCTGTATGTGTGTGTGTGTGTGTGTGTGTGTGTGTGTGTGTGTGTGTGTGTGTGTGTGTGTGTGGTGTGTGTGTGTGTGTGTGTGTGAATGAGTGTATTTGCTTCTGTGTACACGATATCTTATCTACCAATTAACGGAATGACTTGAAATTTGGAACGTAAGGTCCTTCCCCTATAAGGATCCGACACGAACAATTTCGATCAAATGCGATTCAAGATGGCGGCTGAAATGGCGAAAATGTTGTCAAGAACAGGGTTTTTTTTCGATTTTCTCGAAAACTGCTCCAAAGATTTCGATCAAATTCATACCTACAATAGAAATTGATAAGCTGTCACAAGTCCCATATCTGTGAAAATTTCAGGAGCTCCGCCCCATCTATGCAAAGTTTGATTCTAGAATCCCAATTTTCAGGCTTCAGATACACTTCAAACACAAAATTCCAAGTGGAGAAGGTTGAGCATGAAAATCTCTTCAATTAATGTACAGTAACATTCTCATTTAAAATTTTAAATAAGCTCGAAATTCCATAAAATGTGATTATACAATTGCAAACTGTTGGTAACTGTTGATTCTATTAAATGATTCATTATGAAGAGATAGCAGACCTCGTATGTCGCCAGCGTTATTGTCACGTCACCAGCTGGCTCAGATCTTTGTTTATAAGTAGTGTGATGAATCTTTCAAATAGACCTCATGAAAAGAGAGAAAAATTGTGATTACCTTTTAAAATGAAAGAATTTGCTAAAGGAATAGTTAGCGACCGAGCGATAAAGCTTACTTATCAATAACTGTATATTTGATAAGAGTACCGTTCTGTACTGAATATTTTTCTAGGAAAATTATTCAATAAAATTATAATTATTTTGCAAATAAAGCACAAATTGTTTATGAATCGCTCACTGATTTTGAGGTTACACTTTGTTTACTATCGATCAGATGTTTTTAAAACAGTTCGAACGCAGCTGACTAATTCAAAGTATTGTCAAATGTCATGCTGGCTTCACGTAAGATATAATACCATCTCTAAAAATTAGAACTATCAATAAGGACCAAGAATTTCAAATAAAAAAAAATAAAATGTATGTATTATCGTTGAAATTATTTATTATTTAAGAAATTATATTATATGTCAGGTCTTATTGTAACTAAATAGGTCATAGCATGAAATTATATTATTGATAAAACGGCAGAAATTAATTATAACAGTCTCAAACCTAATAAAAATTGTACAAGAATATTAATTTATTAATGATTTAATTCAACTGAACCACATGGTAATTAAATCTCTTTGGCAAGCCCAAGCCAATCATAGTGCATAGAAATAGCACCAAGAAGGTGATCGTTTGAAAGCAACACATGTTAATCTATTATCAGACAACAACCCTGCCTTATCAGTTACACTAGCACATGTACATTGTATGAGAGGAACTATGTCTATAAGATTAAGCAGTTTTAAGAATTACATAAATTGAATTATTATTGTAATTAAAGGAATTGTATTCTACTGCTTGCCACTGACGTCATGTTTACGTCACAAGCTTTCTACCAATGGCAAATTTTTATGCAAATTATTACATCGAGATTCTGAGAAGCAAGGTCTAGCCAAGAAGCTTAGAGAAAAGACAGCACTTCCCTTTTGAAATCCTCACCGTGCAGATCTCTTTTTATAGTTACCAAGACCTATTTGTGAAAATTTCTTGTTCGATTTTAAATGTTCTATTTGTGAGCCGATATTTTAGGCCAATGTATTTGTTATTTGTAAATTTCTGTTTTCATCAATCGATAAATTAAAAGTTTAAAGTAAATTATCCCTTAATTAATTTGGTGAAGGAAATATTAAATCAAAATTCCCCACGTGCTGAAACCGAAGCCTGGATTGCCTCCGATCAAACGATTTTTGATCTAAAGAAGAAAACCACGACCGCCAAGGAAATTCACGTGAGTTATAAGTTTTAAAAAGGGGCCCCAATCTACGCTTCGAAAATATTTCAGTGCAGAAACCTAAATTTTTTCTTCGTTAAACTATTGGCCACGCCGACAAGCGCTTTTAGTTATTAAGAGCCTAAAATTTATTCATATTTAATTTATAAGAATTTGTAGTTGATTAACTATCCTCCGCTGCCTGAACCACGACCCCGAGCATTTTTTAAAAATATTTTATAATTCATTTTTTCACTATTTTTTCAAAACTGTTCGATTTTTATCAATTGTAAAATTCTGTTGAATCACGCATGGTATCATGCAAGCACAAGAAAATTTTTAACTATTCTGTTAATGCTAAATTATTATCAACTTGTAAATCAAATTCTGAACCTGCACTGTATGATTACATATTTTATTATAATATATTTCAGTTTTGTTAATTCGCTTTCTGAGTTCGATTATTTCTTAAGCCTGTCAATTATTGTATCTGATACGTTCTATATCATCAAGAACCGATCGAATACGATCATTGGAATAATTGAATTAAGCTGGATACTGGAACAGGTCTAAGTGGATGTAGCGAGTGGGGTCAGATCGAGATATTTATTCTTTGTCCTTACCTGCTCATATATCAGCTTTTATCTGTTACCTACCTCGACTTTGGAGCGAACACATCGATTGTACAGCAGTGGCAGCCATAGATCATATAAATTCCTACAATAGAGCTTAAAACCCGACAAGACTCTGTTCTCGAATATATTCTGAACGATATTTGGTCCAAATACCGTATTTTAATCCTTCAGAACTTATTAGAGACGCAGTCCCTTAAATTATCTACATCGGGATTTTTGCTCGACCTGTATGATTTTGTATGCTCATTCTTCACAGGTAATAATTTTAAGGTATCCGTATTCAGTGTTTAGCGATCGCTACACTGCTTATAAAAATTTCAGCTTTATACAATCTGTCATTAGAAGAATCAAGGGTGAGCGAGCGTTTAGGCCTCCCGCGATTCCGACAATTGTATTGAATCTTGTAGTGAATCAATCAGTCTGGTGTACATTCCGCGTCCACGCACGCAATTACAAAATTTATAACCGCTACACCATTGACTCAGTACAAGATTCACTCTACATGTGTGAAGCCGTTAAAAAACGCACCACATGATTTGCCGGCCCAACGTGAGGCATTTAAATACAGCATTACATCACCCTACGTGTGTTGTCCTATCCTTGGAGGTGAGAGTGACTCCCCCAGGAAGAGCTCCACATGATTTGGCGCCCAACGTGGGGCATTTAAATACAGCATTACATCACCCTACGTGTGTTGTCCTATCCTTGGAGGTGAGAGTGACTCCCCCAGGAAGAGCTCCACATGATTTGGCGCCCAACAGTGATAGGCATTGAAGAGGTGGATAATCGACTACGAGGATTATTTAGTTGCTCAGTATACTATAGCGCTGACAACGGGAAAATTTTTTGAAAAATTCATGGTTGTGAATTTCTTCAATTTTAATATTAACTGTTCACTGTTATATAAAATAACAAGAAGTACCATACCCAATTTTTGAACGGAAAAGAATTTTATCGATTGATGAATTTTTAGAGAAAGAATCGAACTCAGAATTTTATTATTGTGTTATTCGAAAATTGGTCATACTATAAGTCATAGGTTTAAGAAATACCATAAGAAAGGTCATATTATTGAAGAATATTAGGTCTATATTGAAACAATTTATAAATATTTACAGAAAAGAGGATTGAAGTTATTTACATTTTTAAAAGTTTTTAAAGCATAAAGAGGAAGTAAAATTAAATCACGGATATATTGCGGAATATTTCAAACAAAACACTGCCCCTTTTATATAAAATTTTGCAAAGAACACTAGCCTATATATAGAATTGCGGCAAGAAATTATAAAAGTAAGATATTTATAATAATAGTAATAATAAATTATAAGAGGCGTACCTGTATTACCGCATAAGTGTTCACTGTGTATCCTGTATGTTCTTGTCATTTTTATGTTGACGATATTGCTAACTTGACTCATTTTATCACTGAACACATTGCTAAACCACTTTTTCTGTATTTCACTCACTACGAAGCTATCATAATTTCTATTGGATTTCTTATTAATTATTTTGTATATCACAACACTTTCACGTTTATTCACTGCACACTTTCGTTGTGCTATTTTTCCGCAAACTATGGCAGGAAACGACCAGGTCAATCCAAGTCTGTCGGACACCGAAGACATCTCACCCGATTGTTCGCCGCCATCCGCATCTGCCGCCGCATCCGCCGATTTCCATCCCAATGTACTGGATGATTTATCTTCGACGCAGGTGGAGGAGAGCTGCATTCTGGTGGAGGATACGTTGGTAGCCCAAGAGCCGGAGGATGAAACATCAGAAGAGCACTCAGTCGATGACGTCTCAGAAACAGGAACTCTCATTTCTCGCACCGTTGCTCGGATAAAAAACCAGCGGCTAACCGATAACCATGCACCCGCTCCCGCCGTTGACTGGACCCTCATCCTGAAAGAAATAAGGAAAACCAATGAAGCAATAAATAAAACAAATGCAGAAATAAAAAATCTAAATGGAAAATACGACCAAATAAAGGAAGACAGCAAACAAACAAAGGAAGCAATAAACAACTTAAATGAAAAAAGCGACCAAACAAAGGAAGAATTAAAGGAAGACAACAAACAATTAAAGGAAGATAACAAACAGGCAAAGGAAGAATTAAAAAAGGAAGTTCAAGAAGCAAAGAAGGTAAACGAACAGGGTTTGGAGAAATTGAGCCAGCGAATGGACGGAGCATTCCAGGATACCGATAATACCATCAAAAAATTAGCTGAGTGTCTGGATAAATCAATTTTAGAAACAAATAACCGATTGGATAGGATATCTGAAGATATGCATATGGGAAAAATCAGCGTCGAAGTCAGCATTAAGAAACATATACATGTGGAGAAGGATACCATAGAGGTGGTTAAAGTCAAACAAGCAAGCGAACATAACACATGTATGGAAAACCAACCCACCGAGAATGTCGAGACTGGAGTCGCGCCGCACCCCGCCGAACGCCGAGAGGAACCAGTCAACATCATCCGCCGAGCCGAGGACGTCATCCACTGCATGGAGGGACAGCCCGTACTACCGCCCGCAGAGTGCCAAGACGAGCCGGACGACATCGCCCGCCAAGCCGAGGACGACATCCATGGCATAGAGGGGCCAGCCGTACAACCGCGCGCCGGACACCAGGAGTCCAAGGACGTTGCCGACCATGTTGAAGAGCAGCCCGGACCGCCGACCGCCCACATCACCGTCCATCCACCGAAGACAGCATCTACAACAGATAAACCCAGTACTCATGAAGATAGTCACCTAAACAATAGAAATGAAACAGAAACCCACAACAAATTGAAATCACAACTGAAAATAAAAACCTCTAAATCAAAACAACACACAAGTAAAATAGCAGCTCCACGGAAAAGAAAAATGGTCTCAAGAGAAATTTATCTACATCGCCGTCATGTTAGGCTGAAATTGTACATCAAATCTTTTACAAGCATGCATGATAGGAGAAAAACCATATCAAGAAGAACCTACAACCACCGCAGCCATGTCCGGTTAAAATCAAGTAGACTGTACACCGGCATGCAAAAAAGGAAAATATCATTTGGAAAGACACACAGACACCACCGGCATGTCAGGTTTAAAAAGATCAAACTGCATGTTACCGGCCGACCAAGAGGAAATGAGTTCGTAGGAAATGATCTACACCACCGGCACATTCGTTTTAAGCCAAGTTTGATAAAACGGATAGTTGCAAATTGGAACGGAAACTTTGAAATAAATCAGAAATCAAATTTAGATGGGGGCTTGAGGAAATAATAATCTTTTAATCAACTGGAATCTACGTTGTAAATTACACAAATTATCAAACACTTCATAATCACAGCCTACACATCGAATCATATCTTAGCAGACTAGCATCTTTCTACTGCTGCCTAATCAACAACATAACCTAACTTCGCCGCATCTCAGCTAATAAGGAAATATTATAAATTCACTTCAAATGAAGAAATCGAAATCAACTCTAATAACAGAAGAAAATAAAAAACTGAAAACAACTTTAAAAATTTACCAACCTGATCAAGACATCTGCCTCATGCTACAATCATCACAGAAACAATCGCCTAGTATCATCTGCACAACTGAAAAAATAGAAACAAGAATTATAGTATCCACGGAAAATAATTGTAAATTAGAAATAACATGAAATTAGTAGTGAGTAGGAGGAAAGAAAATAAACAAAGTTTATTTGAAAAAAATGTGTAAATCCAACCTTGAAATACAGAATCAATAGAAGAATCTATTCAGAACCAAAGCCTGTTCGATAATTTTCTTCGTCACACCAACCAATGTGTACGAAATCATAGAGTCAATGTTAATAGAATCCAAGCAATATCGTTATTCAATTAATGTAACATATTATTTAATGTGAAATTATAAGTAAAAAACGCAACCAAAAATATATATTTATGTTAATTTGCACGAAATACGCATGTTCTATGTCATATAAATGTATTACTAAAAAAAAGCTAAAAAGAAAATGAAATTCTTACCTTTAAATGTGAAATTTATTACTGTTGCATCAAAAGATCATGAATTGAAATTCAAATTGATAAATGTAATCTTGAAGACTTAATATTTGTAACCAGCATCGATAAAAATCAAGAAAGCCATTTCAAGTGTAACCCTGTTTGTACGCAACGTACTAAGCGCAGATAAGAAATTGCTCGAGTCAAACGGTAGACGATTGTCAAGTCACCGAAGTAAAATCACACTCTCACCCAATTTATGTAAAAGCCAGAACAAAGAGTCGAAACCTGTAATAACTATGAAAAAATGATGAAAGTCTATATTTGTTGCGAATACTGTTCAAATCTTAAGAAGTAATATGTGAAATCTTGTATATTTGTTATAGTTATGGGTCTGCTCATAAGCCACCCGTGAATGGAAGTTGTGGAGTTGTTTTAATGAAGGATCCAAAGAGACCTCATTAATTATTGTATTTCGATTGTATCCAATGGAAGGAACAATCAATTATTTATTCTCTCGTAGCCAAAAGTGCACGATATATTGTTTTTAGTGTTAAGTGTTGAGTTTTCGTAGAAGTAAGGAGATGAAATAGTGTATTCATCACAATATCGGATTTTCCAAATAGTCATTGTTTCGACTCGTCTCCCAATTACCTATTTAAAATATCCTGGGGGCTTTTGTGTGATGAATCTTTCAAATAGACCTCATGAAAAGAGAGAAAAATTGTGATTACCTTTTAAAATGAAAGAATTTGCTAAAGGAATAGTTAGCGACCGAGCGATAAAGCTTACTTATCAATAACTGTATATTTGATAAGAGTACCGTTCTGTACTGAATATTTTTCTAGGAAAATTATTCAATAAAATTATAATTATTTTGCAAATAAAGCACAAATTGTTTATGAATCGCTCACTGATTTTGAGGTTACACTTTGTTTACTATCGATCAGATGTTTTTAAAACAGTTCGAACGCAGCTGACTAATTCAAAGTATTGTCAAATGTCATGCTGGCTTCACGTAAGATATAATACCATCTCTAAAAATTAGAACTATCAATAAAGGACCAAGAATTTCAAATAAAAAAAAAAATAAAATGTATGTATTATCGTTGAAATTATTTATTATTTAAGAAATTATATTATATGTCAGGTCTTATTGTAACTAAATAGGTCATAGCATGAAATTATATTATTGATAAAACGGCAGAAATTAATTATAACAGTCTCAAACCTAATAAAAATTGTACAAGAATATTAATTTATTAATGATTTAATTCAACTGAACCACATGGTAATTAAATCTCTTTGGCAAGCCCAAGCCAATCATAGTGCATAGAAATAGCACCAAGAAGGTGATCGTTTGAAAGCAACACATGTTAATCTATTATCAGACAACAACCCTGCCTTATCAGTTACACTAGCACATGTACATTGTATGAGAGGAACTATGTCTATAAGATTAAGCAGTTTTAAGAATTACATAAATTGAATTATTATTGTAATTAAAGGAATTGTATTCTACTGCTTGCCACTGACGTCATGTTTACGTCACAAGCTTCTACCAATGGCAAATTTTTATGCAAATTATTACATCGAGATTCTGAGAAGCAAGGTCTAGCCAAGAAGCTTAGAGAAAAGACAGCACTTCCCTTTTGAAATCCTCACCGTGCAGATCTCTTTTTATAGTTACCAAGACCTATTTGTGAAAATTTCTTGTTCGATTTTAAATGTTCTATTTGTGAGCCGATATTTTAGGCCAATGTATTTGTTATTTGTAAATTTCTGTTTTCATCAATCGATAAATTAAAAGTTTAAAGTAAATTATCCCTTAATTAATTTGGTGAAGGAAATATTAAATCAAAATTCCCCACGTGCTGAAACCGAAGTCTGGATTGCCGCCGATCAAACAATTTTTGATCTAAAGAAGAAAACCACGACCGCCAAGGAAATTCACGTGAGTTATAAGTTTTAAAAAGGGGCCCCAATCTACGCTTCGAAAAATATTTCAGTGCAGAAACATAAATTTTTTCTTCGTTAAACTATTGGCCACGCCGACAAGCGCTTTTAGTTATTAAGAGCCTAAAATTTATTCATATTTAATTTATAAGAATTTGTAGTTGATTAACTATCCTCCGCTGCCTGAACCACGACCCCGAGCATTTTTTAAAAATATTTTATAATTCATTTTTTCACTATTTTTTCAAAACTGTTCGATTTTTATCAATTGTAAAATTCTGTTGAATCACGCATGGTATCATGCAAGCACAAGAAAATTTTTAACTATTCTGTTAATGCTAAATTATTATCAACTTGTAAATCAAATTCTGAACCTGCACTGTATGATTACATATTTTATTATAATATATTTCAGTTTTGTTAATTCGCTTTCTGAGTTCGATTATTTCTTAAGCCTGTCAATTATTGTATCTGATACGTTCTATATCATCAAGAACCGATCGAATACGATCATTGGAATAATTGAATTAAGCTGGATACTGGAACAGGTCTAAGTGGATGTAGCGAGTGGGGTCAGATCGAGATATTTATTCTTTGTCCTTACCTGCTCATATATCAGCTTTTATCTGTTACCTACCTCGACTTTGGAGCGAACACATCGATTGTACAGCAGTGGCAGCCATAGATCATATAAATTCCTACAATAGAGCTTAAAACCCGACAAGACTCTGTTCTCGAAATATATTCTGAACGATATTTGGTCCAAATACCGTATTTTAATCCTTCAGAACTTATTAGAGACGCAGTCCCGTAAATTATCTACATCGGGATTTTTGCTCGACCTGTATGATTTTGTATGCTCATTCTTCACAGGTAATAATTTTAAGGTATCCGTATTCAGTGTTTAGCGATCGCTACACTGCTTATAAAAATTTCAGCTTTATACAATCTGTCATTAGAAGAATCAAGGGTGAGCGAGCGTTTAGGCCTCCCGCGATTCCGACAATTGTATTGAATCTTGTAGTGAATCAATCAGTCTGGTGTACATTCCGCGTCCACGCACGCAATTACAAAATTTATAACCGCTACACCATTGACTCAGTACAAGATTCACTCTACATGTGTGAAGCCGTTAAAAAACGCACCACATGATTTGCCGGCCCAACGTGAGGCATTTAAATACAGCATTACATCACCCTACGTGTGTTGTCCTATCCTTGGAGGTGAGAGTGACTCCCCCAGGAAGAGCTCCACAGTAGACTAGAGATGAGCGAGAACACTAGCGTCAGGTGATCAATTCTCATAACGGCATGGAAAGTTGTGTGAGTGCGCCACACCAGATTTTAAAAGGTTACTTAGGGCCGTTTGCATAGTCAAAGCTTAAACTGAACTCAATCAGGTGGTGGCTTAAACTCAAAATGAAACACATTATAACAAACGAGACTTGATACGGATTTAATCCAGTTTAAAATGAAATTTAGTTTAAACTGTCACTGTGCAAACGGCCTTAAGATTTCTATTTTTATTTATAATCTTGTTATAGTTTATTGCGTGGAACGACCAGTATTCCCCAACTAAAGACTGTTCACCCTTTTAAGAGAAAATGTGTTCCAATTCCTTCGACTTTTCCTAAAAACTAACTTCCGTGAAGATCTGCACCGGAAACTACCGAACATCAACTTTTCTCACGAGACTAGAGGAACCTGTCACAACACACAACTTTTCAAAGATATTTCCCCATTTCGCTGCAAAATAGGTTCCGCTAAGATGTCTCCGGAGATTCAAGACATGACAATGTTCAGTTCATGACAATGTTCATTTCATGAGAATGATCACTTCATGACAATGTTCACTTTGTGAGAAAGATCACTTCATGACAATGTTCACTTCATGACCGTGATGAGCCCTCATCTCGAGTGTCATAAGAAAAAGGATGCCATTTATTTTATATAAATAGTGGAGTTGTCACTCTGCTTTCAGCGGAGAGTTGTGCTTCTTGTGTTGGAATTCTTCAACATAGTTTTCTCTCTCTCTCTCTCTGGCGGGTAATGACTCTCTGTTTCCGTGGGAAAGAAATTGAGGAAACTAAAGCATTGGGTACAACATAATAGACTATAAGATGTTGAAGAGTAAGTGAAGTAGAGTGTGAGAGAGAGGAGATAGTATGGAGAAATTGTTTATTGAGTCAAAACAAGCTACATTGAGAAACCGTGATTAATGATAGTAATGCAATTGATTAATTATAGATCATGTTGATGATGCGAAAATATAAAAATTATGAAAAAAAGTCACTCTGTGACTCTTGGATTACTCATCTCGAAATATTGGTAACAAAATTGATTATAAAACATGTTGATGCAAAAATGTGTAAATTTTGGAAAAATAAGGCACTATCATACACTCTGTGACTCTTGGATTATTCATCTCAAAATATGATTAAAGGTGTAAGTAAAGAATACTTATTATCGAACGAATATCTCAATTGAATGCTGTTAATCCAGTTTTGTTATGTGAAGTCGAAAGAGATGAAGGCTACACTTTAGTATAAGAATGAAAATTGTTATTAGCCATTACACATTGTACAAACATGCAATAGACTTCGTCAAGTTAAAAACATCACATTGAAGTCCAAATTCCTTCAATAAATTATTGAACTATACTTTAAAGTATAATTTTCTCCAACAAATTATTAAACATTCAAACTTCAATAAATTTTCCACACAATCAGGTAACAATAACAATAATATGAGATAAACTCACACACATTTGAAATGTATTATTAGACCTACATGTTTTATTGAAATAAAGAAGATCATATTCATACGTTACAAGAAACAGAACTTGACTTGGCATTGCCATAGAAAGAAATAGATGAAGGAATGTGTAGACATAACAAGATACATAAGATATTATTAAGTAAAAGGTGATGTTATAGAGTAGAAGAAGAAAAGGATGGATAATAGAAGTATAAGGATAGATGAGAGAAGTGTAGGTAGAGGAAGAGAGACAAAGCTAAGATGTTGGATAATGGAAGGAGAAAACGATAAGAGAGAACATAGAGCACTCAAAAGGGAGGGAATCGTTAGGCTATGTACACATGGTAGCGTCGCACCGCGCGGTGCGACGCGCGTCCAAAATTCTGCAGTTGTACACATGCGAGCGTTTCATACGCGGCGTCCACCTCCAGTTTAGCAATGGAAGTTGAATAGGTAACATGTATGTGGCTTGTGTATCGTAGATATAAAGCGAGAAAACGAAGGCAAAGAAACTTTTGCGTTCACCCTATTTTGACCAATAGATCAGAGGATCCACGCATGGTGCTTTTGTGACTCTTTACCCTAACTTGAGGAAATACGAACCCAAATTTTTTAACTATTTGCAAATGTCGATTTCATCTTTTGACGAGTTGTTGGAGATCGTAAAAGACGACTTGGCATCAAGTTCTTGTTCTGTTCTTGTAATCAGGACTCGCCATATCCCATATGACACGTCGACTTTTTACTTCTTCTATAAACAATTCTGTGTCAAAATTGTTCATTTCCATGGCTGCACACTGAACAGAGTTGCTGTAAAATCACTACACAAAACAAGTGAACTAGATCAAAACTCGCGTCCGACTGCTCTCATGTGTACAGTCCAACTGACTGTAGTGTACTGGGAACTGCGCTGTCGCCGCGCGGTTCAGGTTGAAAGTCTGGGCGGCGCAGTGCGCGGCGCGTCCAGATATGAGTGAGTGGTGCATGTGGACGCTGCCATTATCTCCATTGTATATCGCACCGCGCGGTCGGACGCGCGTCTCAAACCGCGCGGTGCGACGCTACCATGTGTACATAGCCTTAGGATTGGTTGGTGTGGGATGGATGAGTTAGTAGAGCAATAATGGCGACATATATATTCTTGAAATAATAGGCTATATTGCTGGAATATGTTAGGTTGATTCGCCATCTAATTGTCTTTCTTCTTTTGAAATGAAATGAAATTGCTTTATTGTCTCTTCAAAATAGATACATAATTTACATACACTATTTTATTATTATCAACAATAAAGTTCAATAACAACCTGCAAAGGAGATCCTGAGTGCAGGTGTGAATCAATTGTAATTACATGATACAAAATAAAATCACAATAGTATTAAAGAAAAGAAAGAATACAAAACAAGAGCAAAATATTGAATCATATCCTCAACATCCTAAACTTTAGACATACAGGAATGTATCTCAAACTCTTATTCATTAGATTAATTTAAAGTAGCTGCTTCTGTCAATCCATTCCTGTATAATTCTATTTGAATTCCCAGTTATATTCCCGTTAACAAAATCTAGTGGTATTTCATTGATTCAATAATTGCAATAGTATTGAAGTTGATTTTTGATCTTTAGGGCTACTTTTGAATATAAATAAGAAAATATATATGTAGTCTTTTTGGATCAATTTGTCACGACACGAAATAATAATAATAATAATAATAATAATAATAATAATAATAATAATAATATAATAATAATAATAATAATATAATAATAATAATAATAATTATAATTATAAGAATTATGAGAAATGAATACATTGCAGGAAGAACTTGAGAATATTAGAATGTGAGAATAGTTATTTGTGCAACTAGTGCGCAAAGTGACAGTTTGCTGCACCGAAAGAAACGTTTACGCCCGAGCCGTAGGCGAGGGCGGAATGCCTTCTTGAATGCAGCAGAGGAACTTTGCGCACGTATTTCACATTAAATTTTTCCTACAGTTACCATTGAATATGAAAAGTGTGTAATTATGAATAAAATGATGGCTGAAGTCCATCAAATGTTTGTGTGTGTGATGCTGTTATTAATAACAACCTTAATTCATTTAAAAATTAATAATCCAATTGAAGTTGAAAATTCTCAGCCAAAGTTCCCATTTTTATTCATTCAAGAATCAGAAAAAATACAGATAAAACAAAAAATTCGCATTCAAAATACACGCCAACAGCTGGTTTGGATGACTGCAAAATGGCTGAACCGACAAGCGCGCGACCTAGCGGGAAGAATCTTACCTAACTTCGTTCTTTCATCCAGCTAAAAACAGTATTCAAATATTCAGAATTATGATTAACTAGAATTACCGAAAATTCTTTCGTTCTTTCATCCAGCTAAAAACAGTATTCAAATATTCAGAATTATGATTAACTAGAATTACCGAAAATACTATGAGTAAACTGAAGAATATTTATAAAATAACATAGACAACAGAAAATATTTTATTGTAGTATATTCTAATGTTATTTTATTAATTTTATTGACATGGATTTCGAACGGTAATTATTTAACCTGAAAACTCGAATTTTAAAATGTGTGTTTGCTACATTTCTCATTGCTTGGAGTTGAAATAATTATTACTGTCAATAGAAAATAAACATTATTTATTATAAAATGATGAGAAGTTATTATTCAATTATGATTTAGATAAACATTATTCTTGTTTTGGATTTCTGGATTGGGATTTTATCATAAATGTAGGGTAGCCATTGAAATGATTCTCATCTAAATCTAATCACAGTAATTGTTACCAACTTAATTTTTGTTTTCGTGCACTAATCCTCCATATAACCCACCAACTATTTTGTGTTGCCATGCTGCAAATCTGGAGAGCAGAAAATTTTTTTTCCGCACTAGAGCGAAAAAGTGATTCTTTGCGTTCTGTAATCAGTGCAGGAATGGCCCACTTTTCAAGGTAACTGTAGGAAAAATATTTTATATAACTGTATCATATCGGTTAAGATCAAATATCAACGAGCTCTCATTTGCTCAAATTTTCCTGGATATGGATAGGTTGGAGCATAGGATAAGAATAAAGATCCATCTTCTCTATATGGTTAAAGCATATGAGAAAATGTTAAATTGTGATGGTTTAAGGAAAGTTGAGAGGTATTACTGTGTCTAATCTCTAATGAGAGTGAATGAGAATGTAGAATATGAAGTGAAAAAAATGAAACAGTGAGAAAGATGAATGATGATGGAGAGGGGAAGGAAATTGCGAGGAAGAATCTAGAAATAAGGAAATAGAAGGAAGGAAAGTGGATGGATAATATCGGGGTGATAATAATAATATTGGGAAATACCGTAGTGAAAAGAATAAAACAGAGTAAAAAGAAAGATGATAAGTGAAGATAAATGATGATAAAGTACGAAAGGAAATTGAGTGGGAAAATCTAGAAGAAAATAGAAGAAAGAAGAGAGAAAGAAGAAAAGCAGAAGACGATGAAAAGAAAAGGCAATGTAACGTTGACATCTAATGAGCTATTTTTGCAGTATATACGCGGCTCCCATCCCGACTTGATGCGCTTTCATTATTATATTTGTCTTGTCAGCGAAATTTTCTCTCGGCAGGCAGGAAATTAAATTTCGACACAATTGTTGCGGCGTGACTGCCGCCAAAATGGCTCACCTTTCCTATATTTCACAATCTCCTGCTGATATAAATCAGCTGTCGTCAAAATCATCACAAAAGTAGGTTTGTTGTGATGCCCGTATATTGTGAAGAAGACATTAAATTTGATAATGGTATTATTATAATATAGAAAACATTGGATATTATGTTGGTATTCTATGGAATATATTGAATTTGATGTTGGTTTCATATAGAAAACATTAGTATAACATTAGCATGAATTCAACATATGAAAATTAAAAAAATCTGATGTGGCGCACTCACACAACTTTCCTTGTCGTTATGAAAATTTATCACCTAACGCTAGCGTTCCCGCGCATCTCAAGTCTACTATTCAAAGATCCAAGCCAGCTGGTGACAGAACAATAAGGCTGGAGACACACGAAGTTTGCTATCTCTTCATAGTGAATGATTTAATAGAATCAACAGTTGCCAACAGTTTGTAATTGAAATAATAAAATTTTCTCGAATTTAAAGCTTATTTTCAATTTCAGGTGAAAATGTTACTGAACATTAATTTAAGAGATTTTCATGCTTTTCGACTTGGAATTTTTTGTTCAAATTGTATCTGAAGCCTGATAATATGGGAATCTAAAATCAAACTTTGCATAGATGAGGCGGAGCTCCTGAAATTTTTACAGATATGAGACTTGTGGCAGTTGATAGAGCTTATCAAAGACTATTTAAGGTATAAACTTGATCAAAATCGTTGAAGCCGTTTTCGAGAAAATCGCGAAAACCCCCGTTTTTGACAACATTTTCACCATTTTATCCGCCATCTTGAATTGCATCAGATCGAAATTGTTCGTGTCGGATCCTGATACTGACTGTAAGGACCTTAAGTTCCATATTTCAAGTCATTCCGTTAACTGGGAGATGAGATATCGTGTACACAGACGCACATACACTCATACACACACACACATACGGACCAATACCCAAAGACCACTTTTTTGGACTCAGGGGACCTTGAAACGTATAGAAATTTTGGTACCTTAATTCTTTTCGGAAAGCAATACTTTTCTTACCTACGGTAATAGGGCAAGGAAAGTAAAAAGCCTTGAATATATACGTTTTCAAAAACCAATGAATGTGATGTTACTGTTATACGAGAACCTCTTAGAAAATGAATACGAGGAAGTGAAATAGAAGCACTGTAGTCCTACAATGAAATAGGATACAATGGGAAGAGTATATTGTATAATATAGTATGTATAGTAATTAGAAGATCCAGTATTTGAAAATTAGATCCATCTTCATTGCGGAACATTGAAATGATGTTTAACAGAATCATCCTATTCTGTTAAACATCCTTGTTTTCGACTTGCTCAAAAATTGATATTATTGTTTTTTTTATCGCATTGATCATTGTTTCCAAGATCTTAATCCATTTCACTCCCATAAACATAGGAAAAATATCTAGTTATCTACAACTTTAACGTACTCTACTTGCTGTATTGATACGAAAATTTCGTTTCCATATATACAGTACATACATGCATTGTACTACCAAGATCATACCATAACATAAATTTAAATATGTATCTGAATGTATTACTTTTGGAGCCTGAATGTCGATCTTGAATACTCTTGTAATAGAGTACATTACTTCAAGTTCATCGTTCATTTTCCAAGCTTGAGAAAGTGTAATTTATTGTTGAGCTGCGTTTACACCAACGTTATTAACAAAATGTTTATTTTTCCATCCTTATAGATTCAATTATATTGAACATAACTTATCATACACATGATGTGCATAATGTTTGTCAAGTTCCATTTAATCTAATAGAATCTATAAGGATGGAAAATAGCTATTTATGTATTAAGAGCGTAATGCGCGACTTTATCGCTCGTGCAAAACAGTTATCACGCGATGCGAAGCGGAGCGTGATAATTTTGCAAGAGCGATAAAGAAGCATTACGCGCGAATTACATACAAATTTTTTTCTACAACTGCACAAACCTGTTAAATCACTTATATCTGGCGAAGTTTATAATAATTCGTCTACATTGATATCCATCATGGCTGTAGAATCGGTACAATTACCGACCTTTTAGGTTAAGATCTGACCGAGAGTGGTTTGTCTTTTGGCGAGCTGCTTATCATCAGCTGATTAGCGAGCGTAAAGAAACTCTTCTGCGCATGTGAGAATGATTTGCGAGCGTAAAGAAAATCTACTGCGCATGTGCAGGTGGTTAGCGAGCGAAAAAGTAGATTCTTTTCAGAAATAAGCTGTTTTACGAGGAGAATTGAGTATGTAAATTCTTTCTTTACGCTCAGTTGTAGAAAATAGACATTTTGTTAGTAACTTTGGTGTAAACGCAGCTCTAATTAATTTGTTGAGAAATATCCAACATTTTTGTTCTTCAACAAATAAATATTCACCTCCAAACTCTCAAGTCTCATTATTTGTTCATCATCAACAGAAAATCTTCAGCTTGATTCACGGAATTTTCTTTGAAAAAAATTGAATTGTATTCTGGCTGAGAAGATGTTCTACGTTCTCCTGCTTTCTCATTTCTCTTTCCATTTCCCTTTCTCTCAAATTTTCCCATTAATCCTCTCCCTTCCAAAATACCCAGTTATTAACTCGGTCCCATATTATTTCCCATGAACATAAACTAAATATTTCTTACAATCCTTTACCTCCCGAAATGAGATTGTTGAGGTCAGTGAAGGGATGCACCAGAGAGGACAGGCTTTATAATATCGATATCCGTAGAGAGCTCAATGTAATCTCCATATCTCAACAAGTTGACGGGAATCGACAACAGTGGAGAGAACACGTTGAGAGAATGGGAAACGGAAGAATCCCCAAAGCTGTGATTGCGTACAAGCCAGAAGGGAGGAGAAGTATTGGCAGACCAAGAAAAAGGTGGGAGAATGTTTGAAGGCGGAACAGGTATTAATGCCTACCCTTGTAACAAGACGACGACGATCCTTTACCTCCAAAAATACTCAGTTATTTACCCGGTCTTATATTATTACCCATGAACATAAACTAAATAAACAATATTTGATAAAAAAAGAACAATCTTGAATCATAATGGTTTGCATTTGTACCATGATGGGTATTATGATGCATTCAAGGCGTTATTCACCCATTTATTTTGTAAGAGCATGACTCAGATCTCAATATTCAACAATGACATCCTTCCCGGGACATAAAGAACGGTGGGGACAATCCACAGAATACAAATCCAGGCGATATTCACGGCAAAAGAAGTCGTATTGTGTCACAGTCAACTACCGAATGAATTCGACTGATATCGATTGAGGAAGTTCAATTGTGACTCATGAATGACTTCCGATATTGAGGGTGGTGAATTGAGTTGTGACCAAGACTTGGTGAATAGAATAGGTTTCAACAGCCTCTTTATGACGGTTTTGGGAATTGTGGGTGAGAATAATTATCGGGAATATCAATGAAGAGTACTTTGAAGGAATGTGGTGTATCTAGATAGAAAAATTGCATAAACCCTCCATCTACAGTTTCATTGTAAGAATAAGACAACAAAATTCAACAGTCTTCTTTTAAAAGAATTTAATCAATCTTCTATTTATAAATCAGGAAAATTCTTCAATCATTCTAAACTTTGTAATTAAACCTTGTTTAAAAGGAATATCTACACAAAATTTTCGTTTCACCAATTGAAAAATTTCAAAATCGACCAAACTGAAGCTGCATTTACACCAAAGTTATTAACAAAATGTTTATTTATCCTCCTTATATATTCTATTAGATTGAACGGAACTTGACAAACACATATGTAAAACTTGTGTATGATAAGTTATGTTCAATCAAATAGAATCTATAAGGATTGAGTTATTAATATTTTGTTAATAACTTTGGTTTAAACGCAGCTTAAGATTTCAGAGGTTAAGAAATATGTAACTTGTATTATCATAATCTCATGAGATTGCTGACACTGGAAAAGCTGCATTTATTCCAAAGTTATTAACAAAATGTTTATTTTTCCGTCCTTATAGATTCGATTAGATTGATTGGAGCTTGACAAACACATATATTCATCATGTGTAAGATACGGTATGTTCAATCTAATAGAATCTATGATGACGGAGGAATAAACATTTAAATAATAACTTTGTTTTAAACGCCGCTTTAGATTTATAAACCAATACAATAACGGTAACCGGTTGTGGGCTAACGAATCGAATAGTGTAACCAAGAAAAAATAGAGAGAAAAGAATAGAATGACTAGAAAAATAAAATTAAATAAAGGCAGTCATTCTTCATACAATTTTGAATTGAATGAAGGATGACTGCCTTTATTTTTGACCTAGGGCGAAGTTAGGGCGCAGACGGCCCTCTCTTACACGTCACCCTCAAAAGATAAAGAGAAAGATAGATTATAGTGAAAGCTAGTAAAGGAAAAAAGAAACACGAATTGGTTGACAATATAAATTTGTGTTTTTCATTATTGAAAAGTATCACAATATCACACACAACACTACGGTAAAAGCAGAGAGAAGTCAGTACTTCTTTCCTTATCTCTGGTAATAGCGAAATATATGGAGGGCGGAGTGAAGAGAGAAGAAGGAATAAGAACAAGAAGAAAGAAGAACAGAGAAAAGTGTTGGAGAAGGGATTAAGGAAAGAGATATCATCATAGCATTACTAGCCCACTAGTATAAATTCTGCTGCTCTTGTATTTAGCTTTAGTTTATTAGAGATTGACAATGGTGTAATAACCGAGACCGGTCTTCCTAAGTATAAATAAATCTGTTTTTTTTCACAATTTTTTAGTCTTTTTCATTCAATATGAATAATTACCACAATATCTACTTCTCAACTACACTAGTAGCTCTGTGAACAGTGACGCAGTATTCTCATCGACAAGTACCTGATTGAAACTACAGACCTTATGGAAATACAGCAATAGACTGGCTTCTCCACACATCTGTGTAATCACTTGTCAGCTGATTTATGATGAATAATTCTATAGTCTGAATTTAACTCTAATATTGGCGTATGACGGAGGCTCCTTTTCCCTTTTATATTATCCTTGAAATGCAAAATTTCCAAAATACCTTGTATATACGCCGACGCGCAATTAAAAAAGGAACATACCTGTCAAATTTCATGAAAATCTATTACCGCGTTTTACCGTAAATGCGCAATATATAAATATTTAAACATTAAGAGAAATGCCAAACCATCGACTTGAATCTCAGACCTCACTTCGCTCGGTCAACAAAAAGCAAAAAGTGAAAGACCAGGAGGTTGAGAAACTAAAGATGCAGTATATAAAAAGACTCGTAGAGAAGCTGGGTTACCAATGAACAAGGAACAACACGAAATGTGTGGAACGGTGGACACAATAGCAACCGTAGCTGAGGTGAGATGATAAAACTTTGGCGGCAATTTCTGTGTTGACACTCTCTCTTTCCCAACAGTTAAACACCTTTCTCTACAGTTCTCACCTCTCTTTCTTGCTCCTCTACAGTTGGAACCCTCTTTTTTTATAGTGAAAACCCTCTTTTTTCTACTGTTTCATCTCTCTTTCACCACATAAAGTCCTATCTTCCTCGTTCCTCTACAGTTTGACCTCTCTTTCAATTTAGTAGAACCTCTTTCTTGCTTCTCTGCAGTTGGACCTCTTTTTCTATAGAAAAATCCCTCTTTGTCTACAGTTTGACCTCTCTTTCTCCACATAAAGACCTCTCTTTCTCGTTTCTCTACAGTTTGACCTCTCTTTCTATCCAGTAGAACCTCTTCTTCTCCACAGTTTGACCTCTCTTTCTCCACATAAAGACATCTCTTTCTCGTTTCTCTACAGTTGGACCTCTATTTTTCTATAGTGAAAACCCTTCTCTTCTACAGTTTGACCTCTCTTTTTCCACATTAAGACCTCTCTTCCTCGTTTTTCTATAGTTGGACCTCTTTTTCTATTTAGTAGAACCTCTTTTTCTCCACAGTTTGACCTCTCTTTGTCCACAGTCAGATCTCCATTGAATTTATACACACAAACATGCACCGTACGACAACAGAAACACGTTGGAAAACTCCAGGTTTTCTCGAGTATTTCTAGCTGAAAAACTTAAAACAAATGATTCGGCCTGAGGAGAAAGGGAACATGTCAATTTTTTTCATTTTTTATGGTTTAAATTAGTTGTTCACGGTGGGATACATCGATTGAAGTTGAAAGGGTACATGTCAGCACTCTCTTTATTCGAGGAACAGAATAGATATAGTATTTTTGCTGTACTGGAGTGAAAGGAAACTAGTCATGACACACATGTTTCCTTTCAATGCCGAACATTCGAAAATCAACTGTTTATCAGTTGTGATTTTTATGCTATTGTTAGGTTACCTTTGATTCATGCGTTCTTTCAATGTTAGATTGCTTTCGGTTGAGGTGTTTATTGTAAAAGTTGAAGAGTGATATATTTAAAATATCATCATGAGTAAAAGGAAGTTAACAAAAAACTCAATTTTAAGGGATGAATCTTTTATAAGTGCTTATACTGGATTAAATTTGTTGTCTTAAAAAAGTTTGCACCCTAATGACGAAAAACAATCTTGAAATTATCAATACTTTTATCTGTATTCAGTTTTTCTCTCCCCTGAAAAATTATGATTTTTGATATGTCCCTTTCTCTTCAGACCGATTCAAATGAAGGGCAGATGAAGAGGAGAACGTGATTCAAAAATAAGGAATACATGTTCAATAGTGAAAAAGAGAGAAATTGAAGTAGGTATAGAATGACAACGAGGTTTATTGAAAGGTCATATATGATGAAAAAGAAGGGAGGGGAAGAAAATAAGAAGAAGATGAGAGGAGGAGGGAATAAAGAATATAGAATGGGAAGAAAAGGAGAAGAAGGGAAAAACATGAAAACAGGAAAAAGCCTGGTGACCCGATGTTTTTCCTGGGCTACAAAAAACTTTAGGCATACATCTTTCTGCCCCTTATTTGTTCATCCGTAACTGCAGCAGCTATCTATGTTACTGGAAATCTCCTCTTCCTTCTCATTCTTCTTCTACTTCTCCCTCCTCTTCTTCAGACTCTTGTTTTTCTTCTCTTTCCACTCCCATGTTACTGGATTCTACGAAAATACGGCGAAATTTTACTACAAGTCACCTTACACACAAATGTTGTTTTGTTTTCTGTAGCCGGTTATCTTTTCATGTTTTCTCTCACTCTTTTGTGACGAAATTTCCCTCCTGGGAACGCCCCTGACACTCCTCAATATTTGTTGTCAAATTCAGAATACACGAGAAAGTAGTAGGCCCATGTAAATTCAAAATTATTTAAGTAATTCAACAAGTAAACGGTTGAAGAACCCAAAAAAATCAAATAGTCAATTTAAAAGAGGTAGTATGAATTAGGGAAATATTGATAAACTCTGAAGACAACTACTGGCTTGAATACTTCATTCATGATTTAGTTCTTAGTAATGTTCCAAATATGGTCGAAATGGTCTTTATTTGAATCAAATTATACTGTAACTATCAAAACTGTCTTCTTTGATCGGAGTTTTTGTACAATTTATTCATATCCTAAACTATTAAACGAGCAACTTCTGTTTATATATTTAGATGTTTGGATGTTTGGATGTTTAGATGTTTAGATGTTCAGGTTTATATGTTTGTATTTCACCGGCTCTCGAAAACTGCTCTAACGATTCTCACGAAATTCAGT
>NC_052511.1:50615739-50681358 GCF_014356525.2 Nilaparvata lugens | reverse complement strand
ATCGAGAAGGATTTTTTTGGAAAGACGGAATCTCTGATTGGTTCTCATGAAATTGATCACGATTAAAACAGGTTGCACAAAAGCCGGTTAAATCTCAACCATGATTAATTTCACGAGAACTAATCAGAGAATGATTTTTTTGAAAGGACGGAATCTCTGATTGGTTCTCGTGAAATCAATCACGATTAAAACAGGTTGCACAAAAGCCTGAATTTTCAATCCTGTAATTCACCAATCCTTTCTTTTATTTTATTTTTGATGTTACAATATTTTCTAGCTCATACACTAATTATATAAACTTACTTAGAGGAGGAGTGAGTGAGAGAGATTATAAGAAATCGTTAAATAGAGATAGAGTGAGAGACAAAGAGGCCTGGACTAGATTTAATAAGAGGCCGGCAGATTATCAACACAAATTGGGAGGAGGGCTACATTAGTGTTGTCTTTGAGGCAGTGAGTAACAAGGTTGGGGATCAGGGACTAAAAGAAGGGGTCCAGGATGAAAGAGAAGGCCTGGGGGGTCCATGACACCCCCTCACAATAGATGAGTGCTGGGGGGCTGAAGTGAGAAGGAATAGGGGGAGAGAGAGCAGCGTAGAATGAAGAGTAGTGGACTGAGATCGAGAGAGAGTGAGAGGGTGTGAGAAGAAGAAAGAGAGAGAGAGTGCTAGGGTGTGAGAAGAAGAAAGAGACAGAGTGTGAGAGGGTGTGAGAAGAAGAAAAAGAGAGAGAGTGAGAGGGTGTGAGAAGAAGAGAGAGAGAGAGAGAGAGTATGATGGAATGGGAGGGAAAGAAAAGGGAGAAAGAGTGACTTGGAACAAGGAGTGGTGAAATGAGACAGAAATTGTGAGAGAGTGATTGATTGATTGATTGAGTACTTTATTTATGTAGATTACAATACTGGTTCATACACTTATATACAATAGCTTACAATACAGCAAAATATAGATGAATTACATAATATAGACTAAGAAAATAATTATTGAACTGTATATGATATGAAAAAGCAATTTGCAATATAATAACTAAGATAATTATATTGTTATGCATCTACATAAATTGGCGGAGCTTTGGACATATCAATGTCCATTCTTCGGAAAGAATATTAAAAATATCCCCCACTAACTCTCTACCAAAAAATAGAGTGAGAGGGTGTGAGAAGAAGAAAGAGAGAGTGAGAGAGTATAATGGAATGGGAGGGAAAGAAAAGAGAGAAAGAGTGACTTGGAACAAGGAGTGGTGAAATGAGACAGGAATTGTAAGAGAGTGAGTGAGAGAGGGAAGAGTAAGAGAGTAAGAAAGAGAGAGTGATTGATTGATTGATTGATTGATTAGCTGCCTTTATTAAAAACCCAGGAGGGCGAAGCTAGGGCGCAGCCGGCCCTCTCTTACACTTAACCCACCAATACAATTCTAAGTAAAACTAAAACACTGTGCAACAAAGATTATAAGATTGAGAAAACAAACTAATTTAACAAAATAATAATTTATATTAAATAAATAATTTAAGAAAAGAAACTTTCAAATAGTGAATGAAAGAAAGAATAAAATTATATCAAATTTCTTTCGAATTTAAGTCAGTGAAAAAAATATAATACGAAAAAAGAGAAAAGTGAAAACAGTAGAAAAAGTCAATTCAAAATCCATAGACCATTTCGATAGGATTAGGAAAGAAAAAGAAGGAGTAAATAAAGATATAGTGATTGTGATTGATTGATTGATTGATTGAGTACTTTATTTATGTAGATTACAATATATACTGGCTTATACACTTATATACAATAGCTTACAATACAGCAAAATCATAGATGAATTTACATAATATAGACTAAGAAAATAATTATTAAACTGTATATGATATGAAAAAGCAATTTGTAATACAATAACTATAGATAAATTACATTGTTATGCATCTACATAAATCTCTCACATAAATTGAGTGAGAGAGAGAAAAATACTTAGAATCAGAGAGAAAGAGAGTGTGAGAGAGAGAGTGTGACTTAGAACGAGGATTGGTAAATTAAGACAGAGATGGATATAGTGAGGGGTTTTGAAGGGTCACGATGAGGTAGATGACTCAGGGGGGGTTAAAGTGTTGTAGTGGAAGGATTTTGAGGGGTCAGTTGATGGGGGGGGAAGGAATTAAGGGGGTGCTAGCCCCCCAAAATCTCAGGAGAGTTGACGTCATCATCCATCATTAATAGAGTGTCGACATCACTGAGAATTCTCCTCTTGAAAGGGAAAAAGGATAGCTTTCCATAAACATACAAACATGGTGATGGTGAGAGAGCGAAAGAGGGTTGTAAAAGAGAGAGAAAATGAGAGGGAGAACTGGAGTGAAACGAGGTTGTTGATAGGAGGTTGAGGAGGTGAAGGATGACGGGGAGGAGGACGGGGAGGAGGACGGGGAGGAGGAGGATGAAGAAGAAGAAGAAGAAGTGAGAAAGAAGAAAAAAAACAAATGGAGGCAAAGAGGAGGAAGAAGAAATAAAAGAATAAGAGAATTAGAAAATGATGAGAGTGATGAAATGGTCAATTGGAAATAGGATAGGAACGAGTAGAAGGAGATAGATAGATAGATAGATAGGCTGCCTTTATTTTAACCTGGAGGGCGAAGTTAGGGCGCAGCCGGCCCTCTCTCCCACTTAACCCTCCTATACAATTTAATGCATCTACATTGCAAACAACATAAGGAATAATCTCTTAAATATAATAATAAGTAATATGATAGAAAAAAATATGTATATAAATCAATAATGAAAAAAAAAATTAATTTAATTAGTAGAATATATTTTGGACTGAAATAAAATTAAAAAAAAAAGTTAGAAAAGAGTTATAGGAAAAAAAAATTTTTATTTTTATTTTTAAGCAAGAAACAAGAAAATTTCATGCAAACACACACCTTTCACAAGCAAACACACCACGCATACACCTCCTCATCCTATGCCCCGATCGCCCTCCCTCAGCCACGCCAAGACCTCCGCGCCGAACAGTGTCCGCCTCTCCACACTCCTCAAAGATGCGGGTAAGCTATTCCACAGTCTGCAAGCAGTCACACAGAACGACCTATTATATGTCACAGTGCGATGGATGGGAATGCTCAACAGGCTTGCGCCATGCCTCGTATCTCTTCTGTTGATTCCTGCGAGGAATTGAAATTCTGACTCAAGTAGAGAGGAGACCCAGTTGCCAGAACCTTGTGGAGGAGCATCAGCACATGATAAATTCTGCTGTCTCGAAGCTTCAAAATACCATCTGAGTGATGTAAGGGCTTATGTGGACGTCCCTTTCAAGGCCAAAGACGAATCCACGCAGTAGTTCTGAGCCCTTTGCAGTCTTTCAGAAAGAGTCACTGTCAGTCCTGTATGACCACATCTCCATAATGGAAATGCGGAAATATCAAGGTCTTCACAAGCATTATTCTCTCCGTAAGGGGATAACAGCTCCAATTCCTTCAGTGAGTGAATGCCTGCAAAGACCCTGTTGCAAGTCTTGTCACTTGTTCAGTCCAGTCTAGATGTCTGTTAAATGTAAGTCCTAAGTTTGTAATGTTTTCACTATAATCCAGTCTATGAGAGTTAATTTCGATGAAAGGTCCATGGTTAAAGTCAAGTTGGTTCAAAAGTCTCCTATTACCTATAACGATTGTTTTGGATTTTGATTCATTAATTTTCAATCCATGCTGTGCTGTCCAGAGTGAGACAGCAGTCAGATCCTCATTCATGAGAGTAACTGCTTCACCAAAGTTATCAGTCTTGAAATGTCTATAAATCTGTAGGTCGTCTGCATAAAGATGATATCTGGAGTGTCTGAGTCGGTCAGTTACGTCATTTACATACAACTAAACAGTAGTGGTCCCAAAACTGACCCTGAGGTACCCCCCTGTTGACCACCCTCATCGAGACGTGCTGTCCAATCGAACACACTGCTGTCTGTCAAGAAGGTATGACCTCACCCATGCCACACTTCTCTCAGAAAAACCATAATTTTCAGTTTTTTCAAAAGCAGCGGGTGATAGATACAATCGAATGCCTTGCTCAAGTCAATCAACACCACCAGTGTAGACTGTCTCCTATCCATGGCCATTCGAATGTCATCTGAAACACAGAGCAAAGCTGATGTGGTGCTGTGTCCTCCTCGGAATCCAGACTGATGTTCGCTGATGATTCCTTTCCGAGTAATATAGCTGCTCATTTGCTTATGAGCAAGCCTCTCCTGACCCTTAGACAAGACAGACAGTATGCCGACCGGCCGATAATCAGAAGGAGAAGTGGGATCAGTGGGAGGAGAGAGAGGGGTCGAAGAAGAGGAAGTAGAATAATTCGAAAGAAGTGTTGAAGCTTGCTTAAGTACAGTAGGAAAACAAAGGAATTAGAAAATTACTGAAAGGAATAACAAGTGAAGCAATGAGTTTACAATGCAAATTACACTAATGTAATAACAAACATTGAAAGATAAAATAATAAGGTATTGTGCTATTTGTGCCATTTTTCTTCCAAATTTATAGGTGACAAAGTCCAAGATAAGGTTAGAATTTCACGTGTACAATTTACATAAAATTTTGGTCCAAAATAAACATTAAAATTATGGATTTTGAATCTAGATGGCTTAAATTGATAAATTAATTAGAAATATTCCACTCAATTACCACTTTTAACGAATAATATTGAGTTATTTAAGAAAATTTGGAAACTTCAATAAAAACACAAACTCGTAAACAGTTCGTAAAGAAGGTGGAGGAGGAAGTAGAGAGAAAAAGGAGGAGGAGAAAGAAAAGAAGGAGAAGGTGGATGAGAAGAGGAGAAGATAGAGAAAAGGGAGGAGAAGGTGGAGGTGGTTTATGTAGAAGATTATGAAAAGGAGGAGAATCAGTGAATGCAATGAGGAGAAAGAGGGAAAAGAGGAGGAGGAGGAGGGTGAGGAAGAGGAGAAGAATAAGATAAAGGAGAAGATTGATTGAGTACTTTATTATGTAGATTAAATATATACTGGCTTATACACTTATATACAATAGCTTACAATACAGCAAAATTAAAGATGAATTTACATAATATAGACTACGAAAATAATTATTGAACTGTATATGATATGAAAAAGTGATTAATTTGTAATATAATAACGATAGATAATTATATTGTTATGCATCTACATAAATTGGCGGAGACAGATAACGGTGAAGAAGGAGGTAGAGGTGATTTGTGATGTAGAGTAGAAAAAGAGGATAAGTAGGAGGAGAGAATGAGTATATGGAAGGATGGGAGAGAAAAAGAAAAGGGGAGGTAGAAGAAGAAGAAGGAGAAGAAGGAAGACGATGAAAAGAGATGTAGTAAAGAGAAGATAAAGTGAAAAAAAGCTTGACTCAGGCTCTCAGTGAAAAAACATCCCGCTTGTAATATTGATACAACAGAATTCCATATTATAACGCCAGTCTTTTTATTATTTCTCACAGACTACAGAGGAAAAACGTCCGTTGAGTTGATAGGTTGGAGATCAGTGGGTGGAGTATGGAATTTTTCCAATGTGATATTCATTTCGAACTGTCACCATCTGTTGCGAACTTCGTCAATGTCTCCCATTCAACAAGAACTGACAGTCTAAATTGAATCTCAATGTATATGAAAGCATAGAGTAAAGAAAACTTTATTTCAATATTATTTCTTTCATCTCTAATGAAAATGTTCTGTCACTTGAAATTCATAGAATGAATATCATTTGAAAGGTATAAAAATTCATTCAAAAGTACGTTGCAGCTATAAGGCTAATACAGACATGATGGTTGTAAAAGATTCAAAGGATTTTGTTATTCTTTGAGAATTCTTACTTTCATTCTATACGTATCTACTGAATATTCATGACTTGCAGGTAACCCGTGCTCCGCATGAGTCCAATTAAAAACTTGACCTAATGAAATCTTTAAGAATTCAAAATAGGCCTATAATCATCTTCGGTGAATTGAGAATTTATATGTGGAATTTCAAGTTAATCAGTTAAGTATTTGAGACGTGATGATGCGTCGTCATCCGTGTGTTTCCTACAATTCTCTACAATTTTTATTGCGGAAAATTATTTGTTCACTGGTCATTCAAGAAAGTTATTGGGCATGAAACGTAGAAGTCTGTGTTTTTCTACTTGGATTTTTTTAAAATTTCAACTTTTTTCTCAAAAACCACTCACACTACAGCTTCCAGACTAGTTTTATTCAATTTTTCAGATATTTTCCATATTAATCCAGCATAATTTTTCAAAAAACTAGTCCCCAAACAATTCAGCATCGGTGTATTTCACCAGAGGAACTGAATTCCGGGCGAAATCTTTCATCCTGTATAGCTAGCTAATGAAGCGTTTATGGATATATGTTTATGAGAACTTTTTTTCTTATTTTTACCTCTACTATCACGTATTAAATTATTTAACCATAATTAGGAATCACTCTGTATAATTGTAAATCGTCTGGTAAATTATTTATAAGAGTAAATATCATTTATCATATGATATTTAATTGTATATCATATTTTATATCATATTTTTTATAAAGAGACGAAGCTCAAATTTTATAAAGTAATGGCCGTCCCTACACTTTTGTATGGCTCTGAAACCTGGGTACCAAAGAGAAGGGAGTGGAGCAAGTTACAGGCGGCCGAAATGAGATTTTTAAGGTCAGTGAAGGGATGCACCAGAAGAGAGGACAGGCTTTATAATATTGATATCCGTAGAGAGCTCAATGTGATTATCTATACCTCAACGAGTTGACGAGAATCGAAAACAGTGGAGAGAACACGTTGAGAGAATGGGAAACGGAAGAATCCCGCAAGCTGTCATTGCTTACAAGCCAGAAGGGAGGAGAAGTATTGGCAGACCAAGAAAAAGGTGGGAGAATGTTTGAAGGCGGAACAGGTATTAATGCCTACCCCTGTAAGAAGACGACGACGACGATTTTATATAATTGTAAATCGTCTGGTACATTTATGAGAGTAAATATCACAAAACAATCACAGTCATGGAATTGACTAGATATTAGATAGTGTTTGCTTATTTTCAAGAACAGACGGCATTCTTGGCTTGGCCATGTATTAGACACAACGAATTCACGTTGAGAATACTGGAAGGTATAATAATTGGACAAAGGGCTCGTGGAAGACCCCGGCTACAATATCTGAAGCAAGTTACCAAAGATCTGGGGATCCAAAGCAACATACAACTGAAAAGTACAGCTCTGCACAGAAAACGATGGAAAACTGCCAACCAATCAAAATGATTGAAGGTAATGGGGAAGATTCAGGGTATTTGGACATTGTTAGATCAATATTTAGATCGGTGCTATTAGACAGTGTATATATATAATAGTGTAATTCAACTATCAAAAAGTCACATAATCGTTCAATAATTATTTCCATGACTAACAACATTATGAATAGTAACAACAGCATCAACTATTTTATAAGAAAACATAATCATTCAAATCTTCTCTTATACAGTTGCACCAGTAATATGAAATGGCAATGAACAGACAGACCCCCAACTATTCCACTAGATAAAAATACAAAAATTCCAGCTTCAAATTTCATTCCAGACTAACGGAATGAAAGCAATTTTTTCCATGTCAAGCGCGCACTGAATAAAATTCTCAACCGAGTTCATTCAGCTTCCATGACCTGGTACTAATGCACAGCAGTTCCGCGCTATTTTCGCTCTCTATTTCTGTTCTGTATAATCTGTATTAAACCAATTGTAACAAACTAACAAAATTCTAAAACGCAAGTCAAAAACATACAGTATAACTCACCTAAAAATTTCAGTATGTTTCAATTAGAAACATGGATGGTATTTTCAACAAATACTGACAGAATTTAGTAAATCTGAGTTCAAAGCGCAAGTCAAAAACATACCATTATAATTCACCTACAAATTTCAGTATTGTTACAATTAGAAACATGGATGGTATTCTCAAGAAATACTGACAGAATTTAGTAAATCTGAGTCCAAAGTGCAAGTCAAAAACATACAGTATAACTCACCTACAAATTTCAGTATTGTTTCAATGAGAAACATGGATGGTATTCTCAAGAAATACTGACAGAATTCAGTGAATTTGAATCCAAAGCGCAAGTCGAAAACCTACAGTAACTCTCACCTCAATCTGGCAGCATTGTTCTAATACAAAACATATATGATTCTCACAAGAAATACTGACAATTGAAAGAGGATCACACTTTAGAACAAACACAGCACTGTAGCTTTTTGTATTTGACAAGGATGCTCTAGTGTGATTCAATATATATTGTCAGCATTGTTCGAATGGGAGGCATTGATGTAATTTACAAGGGGAACTGACAGTTTTGAGTGAATCTGAGTAAGAAATTTATTTTCAAAGCGCTTTGAGAGCGTGGGTGCAAAATAACTCAAATATTTATTTTGTTCATAGAGCTCTGTTTTTCAACAGCTTTTGTAACAATCAATGTAAAATGAGTCTGTTTTACAGCAGTCATATTAATAGACTGTTGAAAATACTTACTCAATTTTAATTGAGGCTCAGTCACAGAGATAGATATGAGCATATCTGTCTAATTACCTTTATAATAGAAAATATATTAGATTATATTTGAATTATTCAGATGAAGAATGGGAAGAAATTGTAAAGTTTTTTTTAAGAAGTAAGGATAAATATTATTGTAGTATAATATATTGCCGTAATGTATCCATAGTGATTAAAGTATGAGAGGGTTCTCTTACAACCTCATCTACGCCCACAACACTCGTGATGTTTCAACGTGTAAAGATAAAAGCATTTATGTATCTATTTATCAATCTATGTATCTAGTGAATAAAATAATACTGATCTATCCAAATTTGAAATTGTTTGATTTATTCCAATCTTTATTTTCAGATTGTGATTTGGAGTAGAAATGGACATAACCTATGAATATTTGGACAATTTGAAAATAAATTGGGAAATTGAAGAAGTTTTGAGCAATAGCCTGTTTTTTTCCGATTTGTATTGTTTGTATTGTATTGTATTGTTTGTGCTAACCTGATTAATGAATATTTGTGTAGGACACCAAAGGTGAGCAGGGAAATTTTTAGGCACTCGTTTATGTACTTAGGACCTTATATTTACAATAAATTGCCAATTGAATTGAGAAGGTGTGATTCCTATATTATCTTTTGTGAGAGAGCAAAGAGCTGGTTATTTACAGTCAACGACGTATGGATGGTTAGAAATGTTGTTAGATAATGGTGCAGGTTGATAACCTGCAATGCATTGTTCAACGGTACCATTCTCATAAAAATATTATTATTCAATTGAATCACTATTCCACTAAGGCATGTACGGTATTATATTAATTATTACATTTAAATGCATTTCATTTATTCCAGTTTTTGGTTTTCTGGGCTGTTTCAATTTATTTGTTTTTTTTTTATCTCATGCGTTACAGGCAGTAGTTTCAATATTGTTTTAGCAATCTTAAACTTGTAATAATACAAGTTTATTTTTATTTTTATTATTTATCATTTAAGTTGATAATGTTTTTACCTTGTTAATTATACTTTGATTATCTGATCACACAACTGGATACGTGATCAGTATAATTTCCAAGATACTATTTAATTTCTACTTTTGTAATTTGAGGAGGAAATAAATTCATTTATTCATATAAATATTTTATTAATAAATGACAATTATCATTATTATTATCAATTGTCACTCCATTATCAATCTCATTAAAATTAAATCTTACATACAACAGCAAAATATACATTTGAAAAGACCCTTATTTATTAGTTAAGATCAAACAATACATAAATCGAAAAAACAGAGGCTATTGCCCAAAAATCCTCCAATTTCCTGATTCAGTTTTTAAATTATACATAGGTTACGTCAATTTCAATTTCTACACCAAATCTCAATCTGAAAATAAAAATTAGAATAAAACAAACAATTTCAAAATTGGATAGATTGATAATAAAACTTTCGTTAGAACATGGAACAAACTTTAAATTTACAAGATAAAGAATGGAACCACTTTAATTTTGAGCTCGAAAATATCACGTTCACTTTATGTTTGGAATCAATCCATTTATGATTCGAAGTTGGCTGAGCTATCAAGGTAAAGGGCTGTCATTGGCCGAGACTGGACACGCCTATTGATTGTTGGCGGAGCATACGCCTACAATGAGCCCGTCTTGTCTCGACCAATGACAATCTTCCTTCTTTAAAGCACAGTGAACTTCTAAACATAAGGCTCCATTCTATTGTTCATTTTCAGCCTCATGCTCAAGAATACTAGTTCACAACTTGTTACATGTACACTATGTTATTCATAACTTTATACAGTCAGCATCGCATTTCTACATTGTAAGTATCAACTACCCAATTTTCTCTTAGTAACCCTTCCTATTCAATTAATGCAGAAAGTTCAAAGTTAATATATTTTCGCCACACTGCACAGAAAGCAGCTGTTTTCCAGTCCCTACGTAGATCTGAAAGACCTTGTTTGCAGACGACGTCAGAAAAGGGTTTCTTTTCCGGTCTAGGCCAGAAAGTTGTCTCTTTCCAGCCGCTCATGGAAGTAGTAAATAAGTCATCCGCTATATCGGGCGAGTGTCCACTTTCATCATCAGCTGAAGTCGCCATGATTTCAGTTCCAGTTTCGAATCAAACTAATTCGCTTCGCAACCAGTTTTATTCAATTATTTTATTGTTGATTAGTGCATTCCGAATTTTCAAAAATGCTTGAAGATGACTGTGGTATTCCAAGTGAAATTTTAAAAGAATCTGAAATCCTGACTGCAAATCTTGTACCACTAAAATCAAGAGATAGGTACGATAGCTTAACGAGTATTCTTTATTTTGTATTCTTTATTTATTTTGTCAGCAATACCTGTAGTGTGGCGAAAAATATCGTTCTCACCACGGGCAAAAATGTTTTTCCAGCTCTCAATCTTTTCTTGGAAACCGATTTCGAGCTGGAAAAATCTCATTTTCTGCTCTAGGTGCGAAATATACTATACTACGGAGATTGACAGATTTTCTGCACTGGTTCATATATGATAGTGTTTATATATGATGTAATTTGAAGAGGAGGAGGAAGAGGAAGAGGAAGAGGAAGAGGAAGAGGAAAAGGTAGAGGAAGAGGAAGAGAAGAGGAAGAGGAAGAGGAAGAGGAAGAGGATGAGGAAGAGGAAGAGGAAGAGAAGAGGAAGAGGAAGAGGAAGAGGAAGAGGAAGAGGAAGAGGAAGAGGAAGAGGAAGAGGAAGAGGAAAAGGAAGAGGAAGAGAAAGAGAAAGAGGAAGAGAAAGAAGAAGAAGAAGGAAAACGGAAGCAAAGTATCAACAAACATTCAATAATTTATGAATTTTGTTATGGCTCACTTGACTGCTCTGAGAGCAGCTATGAAGCCTACTTTATCGAACTTAGTTGCAATAGAGCCTATCAGACACGCTATTTCGAGTTTAAAACAAGTTGAACCCATTGAAAGAGAGGATGAAAGAAAGAGTAGAAGAGTGGACGCAAGAGAGAGAGAGAGAGAGAGAGAGGGTGAGAAGGAGAGAGAGAGAGAGAGAGAGAGAGAGAGAGAGATTGATTGATTGAGTACTTTATTTATGCAGATTACAATATAAACTGGCTTATACACTTATATACAATAGCTTACAATACAGCAAAATTATAGATGAATTTACATAATATAGACTAAGAAAATAATTATTGAACTGTATATGATATGAAATGTAATTTGTAATTTAATAACTATAGATAATTATATTGTTATGCATCTACATAAATTGGCGGAGCTGTGGACATATCAATGTCCATTCTTCGGAAAGAATATTAAAAATATCCTCCTCACTAACTCTCTACCAAGTGAGAGAGAGAGAGTGTGTGCGTGTGTGTGAGAGAAAATGAGTGTGAAAAGAGTAAGTGAGTAGAAGAGACTGAGACCGAGAAAGAGAAAGTAAGAGAGAGACTGAGGAAAAAGACCAAGAAAAACAGAAAGCCAGACATAGGAAGCTATTTTCAGAACCATTTGACAGCAATATAGGGTATATAGCTATCGCGAGATCCACTATATACTGTCAGCACCCCTTATGAATGATATCAATGCTCCCTCATTCAAACAATGCTGACATTATGAAGTGAATCCTCCAGACGACTTCATTCAACTCTTATTCATTTTTGAAAAATTGCATCTCTATGAGATGAGGCGTGAAGTAAGCTGCTTGAAAATGTTCAGTCAGTCAGTCAGTTGAAAATGGTCGAAAATAGCTATTGGTATTCATGGAATGACCTTGGAACTTTTCGGAAAGGAGATTGAATCCAGATAAGATTTTTGATTCATAGAGATGTTTTGCTCTGTGTCATGTATGGAGAGACACAACTGATAGTGTATGGTGTGAGTTACCAATGTAACTGAATAGAAGTTGGTGGTTACTATTCCAGTAGAAATAATCTTCATTTTCTCCTTCTTCTTTTTTCTCTTTCTTCTTCTCCCTCTTCTTGGTAGAGAGTTAGTGGGGAGAATATTTTTAATATTCTTTCCGAAGAATGGACATTGATATGTCCAAAGCTACGCCAATTTATGTAGATGCATAACAATATAATTATTATCTATAGTTATTATATTACAAATTGCTTTTTCACATCATATACAGTTCAATAATTATTTTCTTAGTCTATATCATGTAAATTCATCTATAATTTTGCTGTATTGTGAGCTATTATATATAAGTGTATAAGACAGTATATATTGTAATCTACATGAATAAAGTACTCAATCAATCAATTCTTCTTCTTCTTTCCTTTTCTCTCCTTAATCATACTCTTGTCTTATCCCAACTATCCTAAAAGTTATAGCAGAGAAAACTTCTATAATACGTGAGAATACTTCTATAATAGGACTGAAGCATTCTATGGTTATAGCTTACTGTACAAACAACACAATATAGCTTTGATCAATAGACTCCAAAGCAAGACGAATTAAATTATGTAGATAAGTAGTGCTGGATTGAATATTCTGTTGATTCACTCTATTTAGGTCCAAACCAACTCATGTGCCACGAACAAGAGCATCTCGCTTTCCATCAGCTGATGCTATCCTATTATATTAAGCGAGCAATATTTGTATATAATTTTATATTTGGTTATTTATATTTATTTTTGGTAATTTATTTATGTTCAACGGATCTCGAAATCGGCTCTAACGATTTTCACGAGATTCGGAACATAGTAGGTTTATGATATAAAATTCGATTACACTAGATCCAATCCTCGGGAAAATTCGCTGAACGACATTTAAAGGATAATTCATCTCTGACTGAAACAGCTGAGACTTTCGTGGATAGTAAAAAGTGAGCGAGTGATTCTGTGGAAAATCAAAATATCGCATCCCCGAAATTCATAAGCTGACGTATAGCCAGTTGTAAAATGCAATAATATAAACACCATCATTTTAGAGAATTGTGTTCTGTTTATTAATAAATAAGAATAACGTGCGAAGCTTGGTGCCCCGATATTGTTTATTATAACTGTATCTTATTGTTACTGTACAAATACAGAGATATAATAAAATAGACATCAGGTGATGGAAATCGAAATGCACGTTTTCGTGGCGTGAAAGTCTGTACCAACCTTCACAGGTTCAAATGATCATTTGTGGTATGTTTTGTTTCGTCCAAGCTGTATCTCAGTGCTGTATTGAGTGATAAAAGTTGTCTTGAATGTGATTTTCTTGTAAAAATTGAATATAATTTTATGGGTCTGATGTTTGTTTATGTATGAGTTATGTTGCATGAGTGACACTCATACGTCTCATGTCTTTTACTGAAATAAAAATAATATCTAGGTTCTCCTTTTCATATTACATTTTGCATGACGTGTTTAGATCTCTTCAGAGGTGGAATTCAAATTGTATAAAACGTCCTTTTTGTTCTTGTCTATCTCCTTAGTTTTGTAAAAAACACATAATTATTTGTTTCAAGAGTGCAATATGAAATACAAAAACATTTATAATAAATATTCTGTAATTATTATTATGTTTCTGCTAATCCTAATAATGTTCATCCTAGGATCATGTTCGACTCAACAACAAACATTTCCAACCCACTCCAATAATATAGTGAGTTTTCTAAGGTACGTACAGACTTACGCGCCACAAACACACACATTTCAATTCTCAGCTGATTTCGCTTTTTGTATCTCATTTTGTACAGAATCAGTAAAATACAAATATGATAACCAGAGCATCAGCTGATTCTTTATCACAAATTACAATGTATTGCCAGGTCTTGCAAGACCCTATACTGATGAAAAGTACTAACAATGCGCGTGTTTGTGACGCTCAAGTCTGTACGCACATTTAGGAAACTCACTACTTTATTAGCTCTACTTTTTTCAACTCACTACTACTTTTAATCTGTACACACTTTTAAGCACCACATAGCTCCCCACTTCTCCACAAACAAACTTTCAAAAGTCAGTACATCGACTGGAATTCCGCCACTGTTTTCAAGAGAACAAAAAACTCTCATCAATTTGAAACGTGACGTACTTAGAGCTGCAAGGGTTTCACCGCAGTTTCCAATTGACACTAGAATCACAAGTATTTCGGACGCTGGACCCACCATTAAACGATTTGTACGGCCGTTAAGTTCAATGGATTGTAACCGCCCTTAACTCTTGTACTCTCACCTACCCTCGTCCTCTCACACACACACACTCTCTCTCTCTCACTCATTCACTTTCTCACTCACTTTCTCTCACTCGTTCAATCTCTCTCTCTCTCCCTCTACTCTTTAATCTCTCATATCCATCCTCTCCAACCTCTCCATTCTCACATATCTCTCACTCGTTCTCTCTCGGTCTTTCTGTCTCACACATTCTCTCTCTCTCCACTTACTCTCTCACCTCTCTCTCCTGACAGCACTCTCTTATATCCCTTCCTCACACAGAAACACTTACACTCTTTCTCTCTCTCTCTTATCGATTTATCAATTTTCTGTTTTTTCTCTTAAATATTCATATTAATTAAAACTTTTACAATATTTCCATTAATAAATAAATCCTTAGTTTGATCAATGGAATTAACGTTTTGGTAGAGAGTTAGTGGGAAGGATATTTTTAATATTCTTTCCGAAGAATGGCTTGATATGTCCAAAGCTCCGCCAATTTATGTAGATGCATAACATATAATTATCTATAGTTATTATATTACAATTACTTTTCATATCATATACAGTTCAATAATTATTTTCTTAGTCTATATTATGTAATTCATCTATAATTTTGCTGTATTGTAAGATATTGTATATAAGTGTATAAGCCAGTATATATTGTAATCTACATAAATAAAGTACTCAATCAATCAATCAATCTCTCCACTTACTCTCTCGCCTCTCTCTCTCCTGACAGCACTCTCTCATATCTCTCCATCACACACACACAAACACTTACACTCTTTCTCTCTCTCTCTCTCTGTTTCACGGTTAAGTGCTGAAGGGGAGGGTATCCTTGATACCCTCTCTGAGAATGGATTTCTTAAGGTCCAAACTTCACCGTTTCATGTGAAAACATTACAGTAGTATCTTAACTTATGCATTGTTCATCATTATTCTTGCTCAATATTATTGTAGAACTCATCAGTTTAATATGATTCACCATGTCATTTTACCGCTACTGGTATTTATTTTTAACGCTAGAACGTAAGTTAAATTATGTTTTGTTAAACACATGAATAAAGGAATCTGAATCTCTTATCAATTTATCAATTTTCTGTTTTTTTCTCTTGAATATTCATATTAATTAAAACTTTTACAATATTTCCATTAATAAATAAATCCTTAGTTTGATCAATGAAATTAACGTTTTGGTAGAGAGTTAGTGGGAAGAATACTTTGAATATTCTTTCCAAAGAATGGACATTGATATGTCCAAAGCTCCGCCAATTTATGTGAATACATAAACATATTATATATTTTATCTATAGTTATTACAAATTGTTTTTTTTCATATTATATACAGCTCAATATTTATTTTCGTAATTTATATTTTGTAAATTCTTCCATAATTTTGCTGTATTGTAAGCTACTGTATATAAGTGTGTAAGCCAGTATATATTGTAATCTACATAAATAAAGTACTCAATCAATCAATCACTCTCTATTCTCACAAGACCGTCACCCTCTCTCACTCTCTCACTTTGTGGGTGTGAGGGTTGAGTGTGAGACAGGGCCGACTGCGCCCTAACTCCGCCCTCTAGGTAGAAATAAAGGCAGCTATACAATTCTATTCTATTCTTTTATATTCTCTCTCTCTCTCTCTTGAGGGTCGAATGTAAGAGAGGGCTGACTGCGCCCTAACTTCGCCCTCCTAGGTATAAACACAGAATACAAATACATATATACATATATTATAGAAGTTTTCTCTGGTATAAAATGAAGGCAGTTATTCTATTCTATTCTTCTACTCTCTCTCTCTCTCTTTCTCTCTCTCTCTCTCAATCAATCAATCTCTCACTCTCTCTCACTTCTTACTTTTCCGCAACATCCTCTCACCAATGATCACATTCCTCTCTCTCACTCTCTCTCTCGCTCTCTCTCCTCCTACAACATCCTCACCAATGTTCACATCCATTATTCACCTGCGGTTTGTTAGCGAGCATGTGAATTGCGTGTGCATGCGTGTGTGAGACTATCCCATTTACTTTCCTTGTTCTACGCATGAACACCCAAAAGCTAGGGCCGCTTTTCCGATAAAGCACATTCTCTTCAAATTGTCACTGGATGAGAGAAAATGGAAGACATGGATTTTCTTAAAAAATTCAGAGTATTACATTATTGTTGCTATAACAACAATGATTAAAAATAATGAACTTATCGAAAACTTTGACTTATGAAAATTAAAAAAAGAAACATTTCTCTCCACATTTAAGAATACATTTCCTTAACGAAGATAAAATATTTCGGTATATATATAATATATATTATATTTCCACATTGCCAACAACTGACGTGGAAATAGTGGGGAGGTAGAAGATGATGGAGCTTTCTGCATTGTAAATGACAGACGAGGAAAGCAATAATTAATGTTGACGAAGTTTCTCAGTTTATAACCTGAATCGCATTATGAATTGAGTTTCATTTCAATATGAATAAATTGTACGAAAACTCCGATGAAAGAAGACAGTGTTGATAGATACGGAATAATTTGATTCAAATAAATACCATTCAGAACTATTTCGACCATATCTAGAACATTTCTGAGAACTAAATCATGATCAAAGTACTTAAGCCAGTTATCTTCAGAGTTCATCAATACTTTCCTTATTCATACCACTTCTTTTGAATTAATTATTTGAATGTTTTGAGTTCCTCAACCGTTTACTTGTTGAATATCACTTAAATTCTTCTACATTTACATACTACTTTCTCGTGTATTCTGAATTTGACAACAAATATTGAGGAGTGTAAGGGGCACCCTGAAGAAAAAAATTTCACCAAACAAAGAGTGAGACAAAACATGAATGAAAACTCGAAAAGATAACCGGCTACAGAAAACAAAACAACATTTGTGTGTAAGGTGACGTGTAGTAAAATTTCACTGTATTCTCGTAGAAGCCAGTAACATGAAGTGGAAAAAGAAGAATCAAAAGAAGAGGAAAGAAGAGTAGAAGAAGAATGAGAAAAAGAGGGAAAAGATGAGGGTAGAGGAAGAATGAGAAGGAGGAGGAGATTTCCAGTAATATAGATAGCTACAAGACATCACACATAGACAAAACAACATGTTTGTAAGGTAACGTGTAGTAAAATTTCACCATATTTTCGTAAAAGTCAGTAGCATGAAGTGGAGAAAGGAAAAGAAGAATGACAAGAAGAGGAAAGAGAAGTAGAAGAAGAATGAGAAGTAGGAGGAGGTTTCCAGCAACATATATAGCTGCTGCCGTTACGGATGAACAAGTGAGGGGTAGAAAGATGTATGCCTGAAGTTTTTTGTAGCCCAGGAAAAACATCGGGTCACCAGACTTTTTCCAGTTTTTCCCTTCTTCTCCTTTTCTTCCCATTCTATATTCTTTATTCCCTCCTTCTCTCATCTTCTTCTTATTTTCTTCCCCTCCCTTCTTTTTCATCATATATGGCCTTTCCATAGACCTCGTTGTCATTCTATACGTACTTTAATTTCTCTCTTTTTCACTATTACTTGATAATGATGTATTCCTTATTTTTATATCACCTTTTCCTCGTCATCTCCTCTTTATTTGTTCTAAGTTTTTCAGCAGAAAAGGTGCGTACAGATATACACGCCGCGAACATGAGCAATTCACTTTTAATCAGCTGATGGCAAGCTTTTCTTCTATATATAAAAGCGAAATGGCACTCACTCACTGACTGACTCACTCACTCACTCACTCACTCACTCACTCACTCACTCGCATAACTAAAAATCTACCGGACCAAAAACGTTCAAATTTGGTAGGTATGTTCAGTTGGCCCTTTAGAGGCGCACTAAGAAATCTTTTGGCAATATTTTAACTCTAAGGGCTGCTTTAAGGGTTTAAAGTTCGTCTTTTAGCATGTATATTCTTCTTCTCCCAATCTCTTAATTTATATAATTGAAATTTCCATATCATATGTTACTATAGAACTATAATCTAGATAGAGTACCTCTTCGAAACAGTGTTAACTGGCAACTAAATTAATAATTTTGTCAGGTTGGCATTAAGTTGAGTTGACTATATTAGGTTGGCATCAAGTTGAAGATTTAAATGCATTTATCGCGGAAAAATTGATTGGGCACTGCTACTTCAATCCTGGGAATATTATATTACTAGCCGTCAGGCTCGCTTCGCTCGCCATATCCGTTCAGCCAGACGTTTAGTCTGGACCCCCGACTGGATTGCTCTAACATATGATAAAAATCCCCAAATGAAAAATGCAGGCGAGCGAAGCGAGCCTGCTGATCTCATCCCTGGACGATCCAGTCGGGGGTCCAGGGGGCGGAGCCCCCTGGCTAGACGGATATGGCGAGCGAAGCGAGCCTGACGGCTAGTTATATCTATATCTTACCGTTCCTGTAAAAATACAGATATAGTCAGATGATTAAAAGTGAATTTCTGATGTTCGCGGCGCGTATATCTGTACGCACCTTGTTGTCTTACGGTGCATGTTTGTGTGTATTGTTTCAATGGAAATCTGACTGTAAACAAAGAGAGGTCAAACTGTGAAGTAAAAGAGGTTCTACTAAATAGAAAGAGAGGTCTAACTGTAGAGAAACGAGGAAGAGAGGAATTTATGTGGAGAAAGAGTGGTAAAACTGTAGACAAAGAGGGTTTTTACTATAGAAAAAGAGAGGTTCAACTGCAGAGACGCAAGAAAGAGAGGTTCAACTGTAGAGAAAGGTGTTCAACTGTTGGGAAAGAGAGAGTGTCAACACAGAAATTGCCGCCAAAGTTTTATCATTTCACCTCAGCAACGGTTGCTATTGTGTCCACCGTTCCACACATTTCGTGTTGTTCCTTGTTCATTGGTAACCCAGCTTCTCTATGAGTATTTTTATCCACTGCATCTTTATTTTCTCAACCTCCTGCTCTTTCACTTTTCGCTTTTTGTTGACCGAGCGAAGTGAGGTCTGAGATTCAAGTCGACAGTTTGGCATTTCACTTAATGTTTAAATGTTTATAATTATGTTGCGCATTTACGGCAAAACGCGGTAATAGATTTTCATGAAATTTGACAGGTATGTTCCTTTTTTTTAATTGCGCGTCGACCTATATACAAGGTTTTTGGAAATTTTGCATTTCAAGGATAATATAAAGAAAAAGGAGCCTCCTTCATACGCAAATATTAGAGTAAAAATCAGACTATAAAATTATTCATCATAAATCAGCTGACAAGTGATTACACAGATGTGTGGAGAAGCCAGTCTATCGCTATATTTCCATAAGGTCTATAGTTTCAATCAGGTACTTGTGGATGAGAATACTGCGTGAGGTCTACTGTTCACAGAACTACTAGTGTAGTTGAGAAGTTGATATTGTGGTAATTATTCATATTGAATGGAAAAGACTAAAAAATTGTGAAAAAACAGATTTATTTATACTTAGAAAGACCGGTCTCGGTTATTACACCATTGTCAATCTCTAATAAACTAAAGCTAAATACAAGAGCAGCAGAATTTATACTAGTGGGCTAGTAATGCTATATTGGTCAAGGGCATGAACACCTGCCATTGGCCCAGCTAGACAGTCTCCTCCCACTCAACAGTGTCACAAAATGGCGGATTAAGCAACAGATTCGCCAAGATAACAAAATGTACTTTTAGTAGAAAATAAGAAAACAAGAAAACAAGTGTGAAAGATAATAAAACAAATATGTAAATGGAAAAACTATAGACTAATGAATACTTACAATGTTATGATGATATCTCTTTCCTTAATCCCTTCTCCAACACTTTTCTCTGTTCTTCTTTCTTCTTGTTCCTATTCCTTTTTCTCTCTTCACGATGCCCTCCATATATTTCACTATTACCAGAGATAAGGAGAGAAGTACTGACTTCTCTCTGCTATTACCGTAGTGTTGTATGTGATGTTGTGATACGTTTCAATAATGAAAAACACAAATTTAAATTGTCAACCAATTCGTGTTTTTTAACCTCTACTAGCTATCACTATCCTCTATCTTTCTCTCTATCTTGTGAGGGTGAAGTGTAAGAGAGGGCCGTCTGCGCTCTAACTTCGCCCTCCTAGGTCAAAAAAAAGTCAGTCATTCTATTCTATCATATTCTATTCTCTCTATTTTTTCTTGGTTACACTATTCGATTATTGTATTGGTTTATAAATCTACAGCTGCGTTTACACCAAAGTTATTGACAAAATGTTTATTTTCCGTTCTTATAGATTCTATCAGATTAAACGGAGCTTGACAAACACATATGTTCATCATGTGTATGATAAGCTATGTTCAATCCAATAGAATCTATGAGGACGGAGGAAAAATGTCTTGTTTGGAAGATATTTGCTTCATCTTGTGAATAAAAATGTAATTTGATTGTATGGTAATGAGGAGATGTTTTGATATTTCTCCATAATTAAAAGAATAAGTTGTTGATGTTGTCAATACCACTTGAATTTATTCGAAAATTAATTCATTTTTATTACAGAACCAGGTCCCATAGCAACATCTTCAGCTGAACTGTGACACGTGTGAAACCTGGCTCTGTTATTGAAATTCTTAAGTTAAAATTATTTAAGACGAATAAATAAATAAATAAATAATAAATAAATAAATAAATAAATAAATAAATAAATAAATAATAAATAAATAATAAATAATAAATAAATAAATAAATAAATAAATAAATAATAAATAAATAAATAAATAAATAACTAAATAAAAAATAAATAAATAAATAAATAACTAATAAATAAATAATAAATAATAAATAAATAAATAAATAAATAATAAATAATAAATAAATAAATAAATAAATAAATAAATAAATAAATAATAAATGAATAAATAATAAATAAATAAATAAATAAATAAATAAATAAATAAATAAATAAATAAAATAAATAAATAAATAAATAATAAATTGATCTTAAACAAATAATATCGGGGCACCGAGCTTTGCTCGTTATTATATATTGATAAACAGAACACAATTATTTAAAATGATTGGGGAAGGACAAACAGGCACAGCCCAAAACTGTTTCCACCCCGAATTTTTATTTATACACCATAAATGGTCCAAAAAGTGGGTTACGTTTCATACACTTGAATTCAGGTCCAATTTTGAGTCAGAATATTTAAAAACAGAACAGATTGTTCACAAACCACATTGAATAACAAAATAACACTCACTAATAACTTTAAAACTGTAAAATAATGATTAACTTTGAATATAATGATATACTCTAATTATAGTGATGAACCATGTCATGTCAACAAATCGATTATTTTGATAAAATTTCTAGATAATATCATAGAGAAACAATAGCGTAAGTAGATATCCCATGGTATAGGGAATTTATGTCGCAACTTTTACTGTTATCTCAAGCCGATTACTGTCGATTATTGTCATTTTCACTGTTTTGGGAGTGATAGTGTATGAACGGCACAATTTGGGAGACACCAGCGTCACACAGCTGCATAGGAAAGAACTATGTGAACTATTGGCTTGGGATAAAAGTGAAAGTTGCGACAGAAAGCCCTATACCATGAGATATCTACTCATGCTATCGTTTCTCTATAATAATATTTCTTGCAAGATACGGTAAACTGATTGAATGATTACACAGCTGATCTTAGGCACATGCATCTTCTGCTATCGACAGATGACGAAATTATACAGACATCTGTTCTTCCAAGGATGAATTATCCTTTTAATGTCCTTCAGCGAGTTTTCTCAGAGATGAGACCTAGTGCAATCGAATTTTTATATCATAAACACACTATGTTCCAAATTTCGTGAAGATCTTCAGAGCCGTTTTCGAGATCCGTTGAACATAAATAACCAGATATAAAAATAACCAGAAAAAATTATCAGATATAAAATAACCAGATATAAATATACAGAAATTGTTTGATCAATGTAATAGGATAGGGTCGGTTTCCTAAGTTCTAGACTTTAAACAGCTGGAGTCAGAAAATTGGCTTTCTGAAACGGGGCGTAGTCGTATTCATAGTCAAAGTCACGTTCAAATTGAATTTCGAAAAAATACAAAACTGAACACAAAATAAAATAAGGAGAAAATAGTGTAAAGTTTCAGCTAATTCGAATCATTTAGGAATGTTTCATTTCATCAAGGAAAAACGTTTCTAAATTCTTGAAATGAGAAAATTAGATTTATTTTACTGCAACTATCTTTACTGCAAATACGTCATGTTTTGTAGAGCTAATTTTCTGAATCCAGCTGTTTAAAGTCTAGAACTTACCTAAATCTCGAGCTCGAAAACCGGTCCTAGTGTTATATAACATCAATATTACAACGTGTTATTCTTACAATGAAACTGTAAATGGAGGGTTTATGCTATTTTTTCATTCCAGACACACCACATTCTTTCAAAGTACTCTCCATTGATATTCCCGATAATTATTCTCACCCAATATTCCCAAAGCCGCCGTAAAGAGGGTGTTACAACCTATTCTATTCACCAAGTCTTGGTCACAACTCAATTTACCACCCTCGATATCGGAAGTCATTCATGAGTCACAATTGAACTTCCTCAATCGATATCAGTCGAATTCATTCGGTAGTTGACTGTGACACAATTGGACCTTTTTTGCCGTGAATATCGCCTGGATTTGTATTCTGTGGATTGTCCCCACCGTTCTTTATGTCCCGGGAAGGATGTCATTGTTGAATATTGAGATCTGAGTCATGCTTTTACAAAATAAATGGGTAAATAAAATCACTTCGCTCATAGGGGCTACTTCATTTAAATAAAAACAATAAAAAAACTTTTAGTAGTCCACCCTTTTATTAGAAACTTTAAAATATTTCAACGACCAGCTTCGTCCATAGGTCATTTTCAAGGTAAAATCAACAAGGAAATTTGTATATCTAGAGTGAAAAGTACTGTTTTTTCTCCCTGAGGGAGAAGTATGAAGCCCGAGGCGAAGCCGAGGGCAACAATTTTCCTGAGGGACAAAAAACATTTTTCATTCGTGATGTACACACATTTTTCCTCCACTTACATTTTTGTAAAAACTGCAAATAAAATAATTTTTAAAAACTCACGTGACCAGTAAAATGTGTTACAACATAACATAAGCTGTCTTGTAATCACACAGTTCACCGCCGACAGCGCTATCTGTCGGCAAAAGTTGTAACAACAATGGCCGCCGACTCGACTACAACACTATGATGCAGTTTCCAGTTTCCAAATTTGATTAGTTATTGAGGAATATTCGTTGATTGATATTTTGAACAACATGGAATATAAAGAAAAATATTTATACATTTCTATAGTATACTGATATGAAGTTTGTAATGATTTTAGCATGAAACATATATTTCATATAATGATCAAATGTCTGGTTGAGGACTCTATATGCTTCCTCATCTGAGCTTAGACCTTCTAACCTATTTCAAATGTAGGTTTTTAAAATAGAGATGCTTCCCATGATATTTGAATGGAGTTACTTTTACGCTCTAGGGAGTTTTTCTGTTTTTTCCTACCGAGAGCGAAAAAAGTGACACTAGTATTATCATAGAGAAACAATAGCGTAAGTGGATATCCCATGGTATAGGACGTTTATGTCGCAACTTTTACTGTTATCTCAAGCCGATAGTCCACGTAGTTCTCTCCCGTTAAGCTGTGTGACACTGGTAGTCTCTCATATTGTGCAGTTCGTACACTCTCACCCCAACAAAACAGTAAAAATCTACAATAATTGACAGTATTCGGCTTGAGATAACAGTAAAGTTGCAACATAAACGCCCTATACCATGAGATATCTTCTTACGCTATTGTTTCTCTAAGGTATTATGTTTCAGGGAGTGAAGTAGGCTCTTTAGACAGTAGGTGGAGGAAAAATAATTCATTTTTTTCAATAAAAAGGTACTTAAAGTCTTTATATGGATAAATAACTCGTTTAATAACACTCACTGTACAGATGCAAGCCATCTTAAATGATGATTCAAGATTGTCTATTTTTGATTCAAGACTGTTTATTTTTAATTGAAGATTGTTTATTTTTCATCCAAGATTGTTTATTTTTCATTCGAGATTGATTATTTTTGATTCAAGATTGTTTATTTTTCATTCAAGATTGTTTATTTCCCATTCAAGATTGTTTTGGTCGGGTAAGAACGGCACAGTATGAGAGACAACCATCAGCGTCACATAGCTCTACAAAAAATAACTACTAGGACTATAGGCTTGAGCTAACATTGAAAATATGGAAAATAGACGCCCTATACCATGGCATATCTTCTTATGTTATCTTTTCCCTATGATGATAGTCCAACAATATCAAATTCAATGTTTTCTATAATACTGACATCGAATTCAAAGTTTTCTTATATATATAATAGTATCATCGAATACAATGGTTTCTATATAATACCAACATCAAATTCAATATATTCCATGATTGTAATACCAACATAATATAAGGACCTCCTCAATAGTATTTGGGAGGTCCTGATAATATTCAATGTTTTCTATATAATAATATCATCAAATTCAATGTCTTCTTCAATCACAATATACAGGCATCACAACAAACCTACTTTTGTGATGATTTTGACGACAGCTGATTTATATCAGCAGGAGATTGTGAAATATAGGAAAGGTGAGCCATTTTGGCGGCAGTCACGCCGCAACAATTGTGTCGAAATTTAATTTCCTGCCTGCCGAGAGAAAATTTCGCTGACAAGACAAATATAATAATGAAAGCGCATCAAGTCGGGATGGGAGCCGCGTATATACTGCGAAAATAGCTCATTAGATGTCAACATTACATAGCCTTTTCTTTTCATCGTCTTCTGCTTTTCTTCTTTTTCTCTCTCCTCTCTTCTATTTTCTTCTAGATTTTCCCACTCAATTTCCTTTCGTACTTTATCATCATTTATCTCCACTTATCATTTTTCTTCTTCTCTGTTTCATTCTTTTCACTAAAATATCTCCCATTATCATTCACTTTCCTTCCTTCTATTTTCTTATTTCTAGATTCTTTGTCAATTTTCTTCCCTCCTTTATCATCATCATCAATTTACATTTCTCTCCCATTCTTCTTTCTCCAAATTTCTCTATTGGACACGATATTACCTCCCAGCGTTCCGTTTTGAAACATAATATAATACTATCAAAATTCCACTCGTTCTTATATGTACTTCAACCGTGGAGAAAAGATGGATCTCTATTCTTATCTATGTTTCGACCTTAGGTATCTAGTATTCTCTACATTAGGTATCTCTACATTGCTTCAACCTATAAATATTCCAAGATGAATTCAAACTAATGAAAGCCTATTGATTTGATTTGGACTGATACGAGAGCTCAAAATCCCACCAGTTGTCAAAAATATTTTCTCACAAAGAACACCCAAGTTCTTTTTGCAGTTTTCATAATTTTTATAATTAGTCATTTTTTATAATTCTCTTGAAGTCTCTCGTCCATTAATATGCATATGAGTCATTTCAACAATATATTCCACTCTTTCTGCTCTACCAATTTCTCTCTTCAACACCTATAATCTACTATCCTATTCTCTATTCTACTAATACTTTTTTTAATATTTCATATTCTCTCTTATCTTTTCTCCTTCAATCTCTAATACCTCTGCTCTGTCACTCTTTCTCTACCTACACCTCTTTTTCCATCCTCTTACTTATATTCTTCATCCTTCTCTTATTGTACTTTAAGACATATTCCAACGAATCTTGAAACTGATAATCTGATACATTCTTTCCTCACATCTTTCCTTACAAAAGTTAGTCTCGAAAAGTGTCATCCAATAGCCACAGAGTAGCTGAGAACTCAACAACTTTTATAATCATTCTAACCTATCATTTTCAACATGAATTATTATTATCAACTCTACTATTATCATCAATCACGGTTTTTAAGGTAAATTATTTTGATTCAATAAACATATTCTCTATACTATCTCCTCCTTGTCAAACTGTCCTTCACTTAGTGCCGGTTGTACAAAAGCCGGTTGAATTAATTAACCGTGATTAATTCCACGAGAACCAATCAGAGAAGCCGTCTTTTCAAAAAAGCCTTCTGTGATTGGTTCTCGTGAAATTAATCGCGATTAAAATTTAACCGGTTGTTGTGCCACCGGGCCTTACTGTTCAACATCTTACAATCTATTATATTGTACCTGAAGGTGCGTACAGATATACGCGCCGCGAACATGAGCAATTCACTTTTTATCAGCTGATTATATCTGTATTTTTACAGAAACGGTAAGATACAGATATATAAAGCTTGGCATCAGCTGATTAAAAGTGAATTGCTCATGTTCGCGGCGCGAATATCTGTACGCACCTTAACACCTCACTTCGCTTGGTCAAATATAGATGATTGGAGCACGTCTGTATCTGTAGAAAAATCCAACAAATTATGTGACTGTAGGAATTAAAAATGGAAAAAGGTGTAAGAATTATTAAGAAAAATATCAACTTCAAATTAAATGTAGAGTAAATCCTAAATCTCAACGTAAGAGCGTATGTTCGCGGCGCGTAAATCTGTACGCACCTTAATGCTCCAGTTTCCTCAATTTCTTTCCCACGGAAACAGAGAGTCATCACCCGCCAGAGAAAGAGAGAACGATGTTGGAAAATATTTACACAAGAAGCACAACTCTCCGCTGAAAGCAGTGTGACAACTCCACTATTTATATAAAATAAATGGCATCCTTTTTCTTATGACACTCAGAATAAGAGCTCATCACGGTCATGAAGTGAACATTGTCATGAAGTCATCTTTCTCATGGAGTGAACATTGTCATGAAATGAACATTGTCATGTCTTGAATCTCCGGAGACATCTTAGCGGAACCTATTTTGCAGCGAAATGGGAAATATCTTTCAAAAGTTGTGTGTTGTGACAGGGTCCTCTAGTCTCGTGAGAAAAGTTGATGTTCGGTAGTTTCCGGTGCAGATCTTCACGGAAGTTAGTTTTTAGGAAAAGTCGAGGGAATTGGAACACATTTTCTCTTAAAAGGGTGTACAGTCTTTAGTTGGGAAAATACTGGTCGTTTCACCATAGAGAAACAATAGCGTAAATATATATTCCATGGTATAGGACGTTTATGTCGCACCTTTTACTGTTATCTCAAGCCGATAGTCCACATAGTTCTTTCCCGTGAAGCTGTGTGACGCTCGTAGTCGTCTCTCATACTCGTAAACTTTCACCCCAACAAAACAGTAAAAATCTACAATAATCGACAATAAAATTATCGGCTTGAGATAACAGTAAAAGTTGCAACATAAACGCCCTATACCGGGCGATATCTACTTACGCTATTGTTTCTCTATGGTTTCACACAGTAATCTATAACAAGATTATAAATAAAAATTAGAAATCTAAGTACCTTTTTTAAATTGTTTAGTGACAAGATTGTGTCAGCTATATGATGTCATTTATAATTATTATCAAATGATTGGAAAATAAAATATTGAAAATGACATCATATATCTGAAGCATGTTGTGACTAAACAATTTTAAAAAGGTACTTAGGCTAGGCGCACACCAGTTAGTCAAGATAAGACAAGATATGATCAGACACGTTTAGTCACAATACTTCACATTATTGCATATCATTACGCAACTCACACTGATCAGTCATTGCAATTAGACATGTCTTCTCATAAGCAACTATGTGAAGAATTGTGACTGATCATGTCTTGTCTTGTCTTGACTGACTGGTGTGCGCCTACCCTTGATTTATATTTTATTTATGTTCAAGAGTAGCCCTGAATAAAAGAAACACTATAACAAGATTGTCGGTTTCATCATTACTTGAGGAATTGGAATGAAGATAATCTATGATCTAAAGTGATCTTATGATTAGTGTTATAAAGTAGGCTACTTACCCACTGCTGGTCTATTGATGGTCCAGGACTCACCTGGAATAGAATTTTTGAGAATTAAAATAATGTAATGAAATAGAATTAATTTATGTTAATTTCCAAAAAAAAAAACTGAAACTACTACATGCTAGTCAAGGCGGTTCAAAATCATGCATCATAAGTCAAATTTGGTCGAAAAATGGGAAATTTATTGTTGAGTGTACTCAAGCCCATATTCCAATACACAAAAAATGGCCAAGAATTTCCCATTTTTCGACCAAATTTGACTTGAAATCTGAGCATTGTGTCAAAAGTTATAAGATTTTGAAATTTTGATCCTTGAGGTGTCCTTGAACGCGCCTCTCCACTAGAAAATACTGAAATGAAGTGCATCTAACGGGTGATTCTCATAGAACATAATCTCATGAACTTATGTCATTGTTCGAAATATCAATGTGAGGACAATGTAGTTGGTGATGATGGTTGAAGCTGGAAATTAGGTGTTTTTTTCACAATACAAGGAACATTTTTGTCAGGTGTACCTGGAAATCTATATGAGATAGAGAGCTCTACCTGATCTCAGATTGTAGAGCACAAAAATACGCTCAGAGGGATTTTGAATGATACATCTAAATGGTAACAATCGGAAGATATTGTCAAATTCTTCAAGATTTTATTGGCTCAAGTTTTCAGTTTATTAAATTTCCAATCGATTGGATCATTGCAGAGCATGAGTTACTTGCTAGTATGCAATATTATAAAGGAAACACGTACGGGATCGGAAATTCATGAATGACGCATCATCACGTCTGAACTACTCAACTGACTAACTTGGAATTTTGCATATAAATTCCCAATTTACCGAAGATAGTTATAACCCTGTTCAACATTCCATTACGACAAGTTCTCAGTTGTTCAAGATTCTAATTAATTAGACAATTGCAGAGCAAAGTAGCTTGCTAGTATGCAATATTATAAAGGATTCACGAACTCGATAAGAAATTCAAAAATGACGCATAATCACGTCTGAACTACTGGACTGATTAACTTGAAATTTTGCATATAGATTCCCAATTTACCGAAGATAGTTATAGGCCTATTTCAAATTCTTCAAGATTTTATTAGGTCGAGTTCTCAGTTTGTTAAGTTTCTAATCAATTAGACCATTGCAGAGCATGGTCTACTTGCAAGTATGCAATATTATAAAGGATACATATACGGGATAGGAAATTCTCGAATGACACATCATCACGTCTGAACTACTCAACTGATTAACTTAAAATTTGGCATATTATAGATTCTTAGTTTACCGATGATGGTTATAGGCCTATTTCAAATTCTTCAAGATTTCATTAGAACAAGTTCTCAGTCTGTCAAGTCAAATCAAATCAAATCAAATTGGCTTTTATTTTGCATATAACAAAAATACAAGAAAAAACTTATAACTCAAAAACATAACATAATTTTACAAACAGTGTATACTTTAGGCAGAACAAATTCTAAAAATATTATGCATCACAAGTATCTAATTAATTAGACCATTGCAGAGCACGAGTTACCTGCTATAGTGGGGTCCACGTTATAATGGCAGTGGAGAAAGATAGGAGAACAACGTTGCCGATCCTCTGTCTTGTCAATGACATCTATAGACGGTAGCTGATACAGGGCTTATTGATTTAATATTAATGGTTCATTCTCGTTTGAAATAATCTTCTATATATTTAAAAGCGAAATGGCACTAACTCACTGACTGACTGACTCACTCACTCACTCGCAAAACAAAAATCTACCAGACCAAAAACGTTCAAATTTGGTAGGTATATTCAGTTGGCCCTTCAGAGGCGCACTAGGAAATCTTTTGGCAATATTTTAACTCTAAGTGTGGGTTTTAAGTGTTTAAAGTTCGTCTTTCAGCATGTATATTCTTCTTATTCTCTTAATTATAATTTAAAAATGTCCATACCATATGTTAATATAGAACTATAATCTAGAGAGAGTACCTCTTCGAAACTGGTAACTAAATTAATAATTTTTCAGGTTGGCATTAAGTTGAGTTGACTTTGTTAGGTTGGCACCAAGTAGAAGATTGAAATGCATTTATAAAATTGATTGAGCACTGCTACTTCAATCACAGCTATTCCTGGGAAAATTATATTACTAGCCGTCAGGCTCTCTTCGCTCGCCATTATCCGTTTAGCCAGACGTTTAGTTGGACCCCCGAACGGATCGTCCTAACATATGATAAAAATGCTCAAATGAAAAATGTAGGCTCGCTTCGCTTGCCTGCTGATCTCATTCTTGGACGATCCAGTCGGGGGTCCAGGGGGCGGAGCCCCCTGGCTAGACGGATATGGCGAGCGAAGCGAGCCTGACGGCTAGTCAAGTATATTTTATTAAGCAAGAAATCATTTTTTGTAATACTTTCCTAATGAGTTTTCATAAATAAGATGAAATATTCTGCTATTTAATTATTAATTCTACATTGTTAAAAGACGATCTGGGCAACAGAGCAAAGCGAGAAAGAGAAAGCGCTATCCGCTTTGTTGAATGATAGACAAGGATAGCAATACCATTGCTAATCAAACACTGCCATTATAACGTGGACCTCACTATAGTATCTTATATGTGCTTGGTAATATAATAATATATAGACTACTCACATTACAATTATTATGTTCCAGCCTGAATTAACAACATTCAAGTTAAGACTGTAGACTGCACAAATCTCATTAGTTTATTATTTCAGCTTGATGTAGCTTGTTAGTCAAGTAACGTAATTAAAGTTGGATTACATGCGCTGGTTGTCATACATTCTGACAGCGCTTCTGTGAAAGATACATCTACCTACTTCCAGATGAAATTCTACATTTACTCACTGTTTTCGAATAATAACTTCTCTTGCATCCACTTTGTTAACTGTTGTTTATTGTTTCTCTACTCCTCGTATTAACTACTCGGTCTCCTCCTTGTCTTTGAATCTTCCTCCTCACTCTCACACTCTCATCGTCACTCAATCCTTCTTCTTCTCATCCTCATACTCTCTCTCTTTCTCTCATCGTCTCCAAATCCATTTTTTCCTCCTCCTCTCACGCACTTTCTCGCTCTCTCTCCCTTAATCTCTAAATCCTTCTTCTTCTCCTCCTCACACACACACTCTCTCTGTCATCGTCTCAAAAACCTCTACCTCTCTAAAATTCCTGCTACTCTTTTACTCCTCACTCCCACTCTATTTTACTTCTACTCTACAATTTCTTCTACTCTTCTCTTCAAATGAATCCACTCCTCAATCTAAACCTTTCTCAACCGTCTTAGTTTATTTGTATTTACTCCTCTTACACTGTTGTTCATTTTGTTTTACATCTTGCATCTCTATGTTATGCTCTTGCTATATTTTAGAATCTTATATTTATTTTCGATCCTTTCTGTTTCGCATCTCTCTGAATTATTGTTCTCCATTCGCTAATTATCTTCGCTGCTCTGTTACACCCGGTCTCACAGAAGTCTGTTAACTTCTAACCTCGATCTAATGTCTCGAGAACTAATCAGAAGAGCCTTCTTCTCAGAAAAGCCTTCTCTGATTGATTCTTGAGGAATTGAATCATTATTAAAATTTAACAGGCTTTTTGCAATCAGACCTCAACCTGGCTCTCTATAATTTTCTTACCACTCAACTTTTTGCTGATCTCCAGTTCTATTGCATCATTTCTCTGAGTACCTCAAATTATTACACCTTATCTCTTCATATCTATTTAGTCCTTTCTTATCTCATTTCACCCACTAGAATCTATTAATTTGTTTCATTCTTCATTATCTACGTATTTTGGTAGCCTACGATTTAGAACTCGACTCTATAACTATTTATTCTTTGTTTTATAGATTTTACTATTCAGATTGATCTCAACGGTCTTTTCAGACTTCATCCAATCTATTCTAATAGAGTATTTAAAAATCTGGTGTGGCGCACTCACACAACTTTCCTTACCATTATGAAACTATGTGCAAATTTAATTTGTTATGTAACTATGAGCAATTTAATAAATGTATTGGATTGATCACCTGACGCTAGTGTTCCCGCGCATCTCAAGTCTACTATTCAAAGATCTGAGCCAGCTGGTGACAGGACATAACGCTGTAGACACATGACGTCTGCTATCTCTTGATAGTGAATGATTCGAGCTTATTTTCAATTTCAGGTGAAAATGTTACTGAACATTAATTGTAGAGATTTTTATGCTCAATCTTTTCCACTTGGAATTTTTTGTTTAAATTGTATCTGAAGCCTGATTATCAAGAATCTAGAATCAAACTTTGCATAGATGGGGCGGAGCTTCTGAAATTTTTAAAGATATGGTACTTGTGGCAGTTGATAGAGCTTTCCAATTACTAATTAAGGTATGAATTTGATCAAAATCGTTGGAGCCGTTTCCGAGAAAACCGAGGAAACCCTGTTTTTGACAACATTTTCGCCGGCATCTTGAATTGCATTTGATCGTAATTGTTCGTGTCGGATCCTTATTATAGTGTGAGGACCTTGAGTTCCAAATTTCAAGTCATGCAGTTAAATGGGAGATGATATATCGTGTAACAGACGCACATATACTCATACATTATATATACACACACACACACACACACACACACACACACACACACACACACACACACACAGTTTCTATATTTCTATATGTTTCAAGGTAACCTGAGTCCAAAAGAGTGTGTGTGTGTGTGTATGTATGAGTATTTGTGCGTCTGTGTACACGATATATCATCTCCAATTAACTGCATGACTTGAAATTTGGAACTTAAGGTCCTTACACTATAAGGATCCGACACGAACATTTTCGATCAAATGCAATTCAAGATGGCGGCTAAAATGGCGAAAATGTTGTCAGAAACAGGGTTTTTCGCAATTTTCTCGAAAACGGCTCCAACGATTTTGATCAAATTGATACCTAGAAAAACCAGCTCTATCAACTGCTACAAGTCCCATATCTGTAAAAATTTCAGGATCTCTGCACCATCTATGCAAAGTTTGATTCTAGATTTTTAATTTTTAGGCTTCAGATACTATTTAAACAGAAAATACAATTGAAAAAGATTGAGCATGAAAATCTCTACAATTAATGTTCAGTGACATTTTCATCTAAAATTGAAAATAAGCTCGAAATTAGAGGAAATAAGATTATTCAATTGCAAACTGTTGGCAACTGTGATTCTATTACATATTCACTATGAAGAGAGAAAGCAGACTTGTGTGTCTCCAGCGTTATTGTCCGGTCACCAGCTAGCTCAATCTTAGAAAAATGGACTTGAAATGCGCGGGAACACTACCGTCAGTTGATCATTTTCATAACGGCAAGGAAAGTTGTGTGAGTGCACCACACGAGATTTTTTCTGTAAATTCTGTAATATTTGGAAAGTTTGAATATTTATTCGAACGTGATTGATAAAAAAGATCTTTCTCAAAATATTACCACTCCATAATCCCCAGGGTACCATCGATGGAACAGCTTTCCACCAGAATCCCGCCAAAACACAGTGGAAAAAATCACTTTCCACTCACTTTCCCACAGACCAGACAAAGTTAGTTGGTCGGAAATTTTCCATCGCGCAGCACAGAAGTTGTCGAGTATCGAATGTGGCGAAAAGTATCGATGTTTAGTGTTCGACCAGTAGGAGTTCGAGTATTGTCTATGTTGACTTCGGTTGATTGGATCGCAGAAGCTCTGTGAGGATTCAACACTGTAGAATTCACTACGTACTGTCAGTATGGATGAAATAATATTAATGCTTCCCATTCACCAATGCTGACATGGGGAGAAATTCACTTAAAAACTGTCAGAAATAGTTAAGTGAACTGATATTTCCTATTCAAAAAAACTGCTGACAATAGTGAGAGATCACTTTTTCATTTTCTTCTTCTTCTTCATCTTCTTCTACTTCATTCGCTTTTTCTTCTTCTTTTTCTTCTTCTTCTTCTTCTTCTTCTTCTTCTTCTTCTTTTCTTCTTCTCTCTTCTATTTTCTTCTTCTTCTTCTTCTTTTTTCTTCTTCTTCTTCTTCTTCTCTCTTCTTCTTCTTCTTTTCTTCTTCTTCTTCTTCTTCTTCTTCTTCTTCTTCTTCTCCTTCTTCTTCTTTTCTTCTTCTTCTTCTTCTTCTTCTTTTTTCTTCTTCGTCTTCTTCTTCTTCTTCTTCTTCTTCTCTTCTTCTTCTTATCTTCTTCTTCTTCTTCTTCTTCTTCTTCTTCTTCTTCTTCTTCTTCTTCTTCTCTTCTTCTCTCTTATTCTTCTTTTTCTTCTTCTTCTTTCTGCTTCTTCTTCTATTCTTCTTTCTTCTTCTTCTCTTCTCTTCTCTTCTTCTTTTCTTTTCTTCTTCTTCTTCTTCTTCTTCTTCTTCTTCTTCTTCTTCTTCTTCTTCTTCTTCTTCTTCTTCTTCTTCAGCTTCTTTTCTTTCTTCTTTTTCTTCTTCTTATTCGTTTTCTTATTCTTCTTTTCTTCTACTTTTCTCTCTCTTCTTCTTCTCTCTCTTCTTATCTTCTTCTTCTTCTTTTCTTTTCTATCATTATGTCTACTTTTCCTTCTTCGGTCATCTTGTTCTACTTTTTCTCCTCTTTGTTCCACATTCAACCAATATGGCTACTATAAAGTGAACCTCACTATGTAGCCTAGGGCATAGGGCATCGTGGTTCTCTATCTCTCTCCCTCGCTAACCCTATCTCACGCTCTCTAATAGTGAGGTGAAGCTGTCTCACTCACTCAGCAGACCTCATGGATTGTGAGGAGAAGTGTGTTTCGTGTTTGAGGATGATGGGAGAGGCTGTGAGGTGATGATGAGGAGGACGGTGGAGGAGTGATGAGGTGACGAGGAGGAAGGTGGAGCAAGCCTTGAAGGACCTGAAAAGTTTGAACTCTACTCAGCCCCAAATAGGCCAGCTAAGCTACTTTGACCTGAGAAAATACTAGACTTCCACTGGCAACATTTTTTTTTCTCAGCTTTCCCGTCTTCGTTTTCGCTTTCAGTTCTTCCTAATTCCATTATTATTTGTATTCTTCACAAATATTTTGCTAACTATTTGCTTCCATCTATTTTCCTCTCAACCACTCAAATTCTCTCTTCAGAGAGGGCCGGCTGCGCCCTAACCTGGCCCTACCAGGCTTGAAATAGAGGCAGCTATCCATTTCAATTCAACCCTCTTCTATGAAATTGTGTTTCACAATTCTTTCATTCTCTATCCGTTTCTTCCTAACGTTTTCATTATCAAAATTATTTTGTCACAGATAGGTAACAGTTCGAGATAGAAATAAATTCAAGTGGGCCTACCCTTATCAAAATTGTTGACTTATGACATGTTTCGGCTATGATGTCATCATTACTTGAAGTAAATCCTTGATAATGCATCATAGCGAAAGTTTCCTTGATAACGACATCATAGCCGAAAGTAATCCTTGATAATGACATCATAGCCGAAAGTATCCTGATTAAATGACATCATAGCTGAAATAATCCTTGATAATGACATCATAGCTGAAAGTTATCCTTGATAATGACATCATAGCCGAAAGTAATCCTGATAATGACATCTAGCCGAAAGTAATCCTTGATAATGACATCATAGCTGAAAGTAATCTTGATAATGACATCATAGCCGAAAGTAATCCTTGATAATGACATCATAGCTGAAAGTAATCCTTGATAATGACATCATAGCCGAAAGTAATCCTTGATAATGACATCATAGCCGAAAGTAATCCTTGATAATGACATCATAGCTGAAAGTAATCCTTGATAATGACATCATAGCTGAAAGTTATCCTTGAGAATGTCATCATAGCCGAAAGTAATCCTTGATAATGACATCATAGCCGGAAGTAATCCTGATAATGACATCATAGCCAAAAGTAATCCTGATAATGACATCATAGCTGAAAGTTATCCTTGATAATGACATCATAGCCGAAAGTAATCCTTGATAATGACATCATAGATGAAAGTTATCCTTGAGAATGTCATCATAGCCGAAAGTAATCCTTGATAATGACATCATAGCCGAAAGTAATCCTTGATAATGACATAATAGCCAAGAAAGTAATCCTTGATAATGACATCATAGCTGAAAGTAATCCTTGATAATGACATCATAGCCGAAGTAATCCTTGATAATGACATCATAGCCGAAAGTAATCCTTGATAATGATCATAGCCGATAGTAATCCTTGATAATGACATCATAGCTGAAAGTAATCCTTGATAATGACATCATAGCTGAAAGTTATCCTTGAGAATGTCATCATAGCCGAAAGTAATCCTTGATAATGACATCATAGCCGAAAGTAATCCTTGATAATGACATCATAGCCGAAAGTTTTCCTTGATAACGACATCATAGCCGAAAGTAATCCTTGATAATGACATCATAGCCGAAAGTAATCCTTGATAATGACATCATAGCTGAAAGTAATCCTTGATAATGACATCATAGCTGAAAGTTATCCTTGATAATGACATCATAGCCGAAAGTAATCCTTGATAATGACATCATAGCCGAAAGTAATCCTTGATAATGACATCATAGCTGAAAGTAATCCTTGATAATGACATCAAAGCCGAAAGTAATCCTTGATAATGACATCATAGCTGAAAGTAATCCTTGATAATGACTCATAGCCGAAAGTAATCCTTGATAATGACATCATAGCCGAAAGTAATCCTTGATAATGACATCATAGCTGAAAGTAATCCTTGATAATGACATCATAGCTGAAAGTTATCCTTGAGAATGTCATCATAGCCGAAAGTAATCCTTGATAATGACATCATAGCCGGAAGTAATCCTGATAATGACATCATAGCCAAAAGTAATCCTTGATAATGACATCATAGCTGAAAGTAATCCTTGATAATGACATAATAGCCGAAAGTAATCCTGATAATGACATCATAGAGAAAGTATCCTTGAGATGTCATCATAGCCGAAAGTAATCCTTGATAATGACATCATAGCCGAAAGTAATCCTTGATAATGACATCATAGCCGAAAGTAATCCTTGATAATGACATCATTGCCGAAAGTAATCCTTGATAATGACATCATAGCCGAAAGTAATCCTTGATAATGACATCATAGCGGAAAGTAATCCTTGATAATGACATCATAGCTGAAAGTTATCCTTGAGAATGTCATCATAGCCGAAAGTAATCCTTGATAATGACATCATAGCCGGAAGTAATCCTTGATAATGACATCATAGCCAAAAGTAATCCTTGATAATGACATCATAGCTGAAAGTTATCCTTGATAATGACATCATAGCCGAAAGTAATCCTTGATAATGACATCATAGATGAAAGTTATCCTTGAGAATGTCATCATAGCCGAAAGTAATCCTTGATAATGACATCATAGCCGAAAGTAATCCTTGATAATGACATCATAGCCGAAAGTAATCCTTGATAATGACATCATAGCCGAAAGTAATCCTTGATAATGACATCATGGCCGAAAGTAATCCTTGATAATGACATCATAGCCGAAAGTAATCCTTGATAATGTCATCATAGCTGAAAGTAATCCTTGATAATGACATCATAGCCGAAAGTAATCCTTGATAATGACATCAGGCCGAAAGTAATCCTTGATAATGACATCATAGCCGAAAGTAATCCTTGATAATGACATCATAGCCGAAAGTAATCCTTGATAATGACATCATAGCCGAAAGTAATCCTTGATAATGACATCATAGCTGAAAGTTATCCTTGATAATGTCATCATAGCCGAAAGTAATCCTTGATAATGACATCATAGCCGGAAGTAATCCTTGATAATGACATCATAGCTGAAAGTATCCTTGATAATGTCATCATAGCCGAAAGTAATCCTTGATAATGACATCATAGCCGAAAGTAATCCTTGATAATGACATCATAGCCGAAAGTAATCCTTGATAATGACATCATAGCCGAAAGTAATCCTTGATAATGACATCATAGCCGAAAGTAATCCTTGATAATGACATCATAGCCGAAAGTAATCCTTGATAATGACATCATAGCCGAAAGTAATCCTTGAGAATGTATCATAGCTGAAAGTAATCCTTGATAATGACATCATAGCCGAAAGTAATCCTTGATAATGACATCATAGCCGAAAGTAATCCTTGATAATGACATCATAGCCGAAAGTAATCCTTGATAATGACATCATAGCTGAAAGTTCTCTTGATATGACATCATAGCCGAAGTTTTGATAATGACATCATAGCCGAAAGTAATCCTTGATAATGACATCATAGCCGAAAGTAATCCTTGATAATGACATCATAGCCGAAAGTAATCCTTGATAATGACATCATAGCTGAAAGTTATCCTTGATAATGACATCATAGCCGAAAGTAATCTTGATAATGACATCATAGCGGAAGTAATCCTTGATAATGACATCATAGCCAAAAGTAATCCTTGATAATGACATCATAGCTGAAGTTATCCTTGATAATGACATCATAGCCGAAAGTAATCCTTGATAATGACATCATAGATGAAAGTATCCTTGAGAATGTCATCATAGCCGAAAGTAATCCTTGATAATGACATCATAGCCGAAAGTAATCTTGATAATGGATCCGGCCGAAAGTAATCCTTGATAATGACATCATAGCTGAAAGTAATACTTGATAATGACATCATAGCCGAAAGTTTCCTTGATAATGACATCATAGCCGAAAGTAATCCTGATAATGACATCATAGCCGAAATAATCCTTGATAATGACATCATAGCGAAAGTAATCCTTGATAATGAATCATAGCTGAAAGTATCCTGAGAATGTCATCATAGCCGAAAGTAATCCTTGATAATGACATCATAGCCGGAAAGTAATCCTTGATAATGACATCATAGCCAAAAGTAATCCTTGATAATGAGATAATAACCGAAGTAATCCTTGATAATGACATCAAAACCGAAAGTAATCCTTGATAATGACATCATAGCTGAAAGTTATCCTTGAGAATGTCATCATAGCCAGAAGTAATCCTTGATAATGACATCATAGCCGAAAGTAATCCTTGATAATGACATCATAACCGAAAGTAATCGTTGATAATGACATCACAGCCAAAGTAATCCTGATAATGACAGAAAGCCGAAGTAATCCTTGATAATGTCACTCATAGCCGAAAGTAATCTTGATAATGACATCATAGCCGAAAGTCCTTGATAATGACATCATAGCCGAAAGTAATCCTTGATAATGACATTCAAAACCGAAAGTAATCGTTGATAATGACATCATAGCGAAAGTAATCCTGATAATGACATCATAGCCGAAGTAATCCTTGAATGACATCATAGCCGAAAGTTATCCTTGATAATGACATCATAGCTGAAGTTATCCTTGATAATGAATCATAGCCGAAAGTAATTCTTGATAATGACATCATAGCCGAAAGTAATCCTTGATAATGACATCATAGCCGAGAGTAATCCTTGATAATGAATCATAGCCGAAGTATCCTTGATAATGAAAATAGCCGAGAGTAATCCTGATAAGGACATCATAGCCGAAAGTAATCCTTGATAATGACGTCATAGCTGAAAATTTCGTAAGTTAACAATCTTAAAAAGGGTAGGCCCACTTAGATTTTTATTTCTATTTATATTCAAGGGTAGCCCTAACAGAAAAAGACAGGTTACAGTTATAATAGAAACAGTCACTGTAACATTGCCGTTACAGTAAGGCTCAACTCACACTTACGCGACTCAGGTCGAGAAGAGATTCTTCTCGAGTCGTGAGCATGTGTTTTGAAATGGTGACGTCGCGAGACTAGAATGACTGGTCTGAGTGTCCCATTTGGAAACACATGTTCTCCACTAGAGTCGAGTCTCTTCTCGACCTGAGTCGTGTAAGTGTGAGATGAGCTAACTGTAAACATAGGCATGTGTTTCGTGAATGCTTCTCTAAGGGCCGTTTGCACAGTATAGATTTCTAAACTCGATTAAGTTAATCGAGTTTAAGTTAATCCGAAAGTTTAAACTTGAATCGTTTCTCAGTGCATTTACTAATCCGGTTTAAGTTTTTCTAGTTTAGCGTTAAGTTGGTAATAGAATGTCATCGTTTATAATATCAGGAAGGCTGATTTTCACAGGAAATTTGTTATTTGTTTACAAACCATCAGTAATTTGATGTTATGTAGCTACTATTTTAGTATTTTCTTGTCCTTGTTTAAAATCCACAGAGCTGTAAGCTGTACGGTTATAAGAGTGAAAAGCGATCAAGAAATTCTTTAATAATTTATGTTTAGTTGGCACCAGAAAATATATTCTAGAATGTGAGATAAAAAAGTTATTTTGTTACGCTTGAATCTACTACGGTCTTCCTCGTTCATTAGAAATCTCTCGAAACCAATATATTTCTTTCATGTGTTATTAAAAACATGTTTTCTAATCGAAGACCACTGTAAAAAATTGTCTCAATTTCTATTAAGTGGTTTATTCAATCAAAATACTAAATTGGCAGTACTGTACTCGAGCAAAACCGTTAAAAAAATTCTCTATCCCAGAAATATTTGTTTTTGCCCAATTTTTCTCAGTTTTTGAATTTCTTCGTAGTCATCTTCATCAATCGCATCAAAAACTTCTAGCATTATTATTATTTTTACATTCAAATAATGATTCACTATATCCTAGATTATAAATAATTATCGTCTACAGAAGCATTAAAACAACCGTCCGAAAATAATTTACTATAAGCTGTTTCCCCATAAAATCTTTACAGATGTCAAGTTAATCCAATTATTTGGTTTAAACCTCCTGCTTTGGAGGTTTAAACTTTCCCAGAGTTTAAACTCAATACAGAGTTTAAACTGATACTGTGCAAACGGAATTTTAGTTTAAACCAAAAAAAATCCAGATTTGGTTTAAGCTTTAGCTTAAACTTACACTGTGCAAACGGCCTGAGTCACATACTTTTCAATTTTCCTCTTCTCTTCCTTCTCACACCTGATTTCTCTTGTTGATCTTGATTCAACTTATAGCGATTATGATTCTCTTATATGCTTCATTTATGTCCTTAAATTCTCTTTGTGTTCTTCATCTTCATTCTTTCATGCTCCTTCTCCTTCTCTTTCTCTTCCCCCTTCTCCTACTCCTCCTTTTTCTCTTCATTCTTCTACTGCACTCCTACAAATAAAGTCTACCGTGAATCTCGTTTCTCCAGCCTGATCACCTCGTACGCACCAGTTTATTTTCTTCTCCGGCAAAGTTCACGCTGGCAAGCCCTATCAAAACTTCAACTGGCAAGTTGCAGGACCATGAGGGTGACGTGAATAAAGAGGAATAGAATAGTTCTATTCTTGTAAATTGGAATTTTTCAAATAGTGACAATATACATTAGTTGGAAGCAGTCGATGTCATGATACAAAGGCTGCCAGAAACCATGAAGAGACTCTACATATTCATCGGAACATCCAAGCTCTACACCTCATTGATAACTCTACTACAGTCAGGAGACTGAAAACGAAGAAGCCTACAGATCTCGTGTAAATATAGCATAGTGTAAGTGAGTGATACTGGAAGTAACAGTGCATGGGCATTGTTCAAATAGACTGTGAAGGAGTGATATACCCCTTTAGTGTCAAACTTTAAACTATTAATATTTTAAAGTTTTATGTCCATTCTCTATCCAATCAGGAGATCGTGGAAGGCAATTGTACGAGGGCAATCACTTATATAGCACAAGAAGTGCAACAAATAATCTTCAAAGCTTACAACACCTTTTTCCAAAAATCTTTGTTTTTTTTAGTCATAAAATTTTCAATAATGTGCCTGATAACATAAAAAGTACCAATTATTATATTCATTCATTTGAAAAACAAATTTTCAAGTGGCTTCTTTTTTCCTCTCCTGAAAATATTGAGAGTTTGTTCACTGTCATTAGTTAACTTTGATGTTATTACTTTTGTTACTCATGATTCTAATGCATGAGTGGTGTGTGAATCTGTGCGTGAATGCAGCAATTGAAAAACGTTTTTTTCATGTAAGTTACTCCTACTTGCAAACCATTTCAATAATTAAGCAAGTAGTATTCCTTTTTTTGACATCTTGTTAGATTAAGTATGCAATTTTGTATAATGTTTATTATTTATATACAATGTGAAAAATTATGCGATGCAGTGATAGCTATTTACTGTTCATGATTGAAAAAGTGTTTTGTTTCAAATTATTGTAGCCTATTGATGTCAAAATGAAGAATCATTTGATTTGATTTGATAATATAAGCTAGAACTGTTCATTGAACAAAGTGTTAGATTGCAGTAAAATTACAAAAAACAAATATAGACATTATATGTCCGCTGAAAGTTGTATTTATTCATTATTCATCTATTTATTCATTTATCATTAACATTTATTTACATTTATTGTGTCGCTCAATGATTGAAAAGCAAGTCTGATGCTGTGAGTTTAATTTTATAGTGAGTTGGTAGATTGAATTATACAGATTGGTGAGTTGCGTTATGAAAGTAAATAAAATTATTATGATACGAGGAAAGACGATATAACAACTATGGCATACTTGTAGAACATGAGTTAGTACAAATTACGATTGATTCACCCTCTCTTAGAATTTTATAATTAATGTACTATTTCTATTGTTTCCGTTTTTCTCCTCTTTTTCTGAGCGAATTATTATATCCGATGGCAGATTTGTTATTAGCTGGGGAGCTGGGAGAGTCCTTATTTCACTAGAATTTTGTAAACAAAACGAAAAATTTCATAACTTTCGACAAGTTTTTTCTTCTCTTCTTCTTCTTCTTCTTTTCTTAGGTTCGATTCTTCTTCTTCTTCTCTGAACTTCTTCTTCTTCTTCTTCGTCTTCTGAACTGATGAGGTTTCTTCTTCTTCTTCTGCGTCTCGTCTTCTTTTTCTTCTTCTTACTTCTTTTTTGGTACTTTCTTCTTTTCTTCTTCTTCTTCTTCGTCTTATTTCTTTTCTTCTTTTCTTCTGTGCTTCTTCTTCTTCCTTTCTTTTTTCTTCTTCTTCTTCTTCTTCTTCTTCTTCTTCTTTTCTTCTTCTTCTCTTTTCTTCTTCTTCTTATTCTTCTTCTTATTCTTCTTTCTTCTTCTTCTTCTTCTTCTTCTTGTCTTCTTCTTCTTCTTCTTCTTCTTTCTTCTTTCTTCTTCTTCTTCTTCTCTTCTTCTTCTTCTTCTTCTTCTTCTTATTTTCTTCTTCTTCTCTTTTCTTCTTCTTTTCTTCTTCTTCTCTTCTTCTGCTTCTTCTTATTCGATTCTTCTCGTATTTCTTCTTCTTCGTCTTCTTCTTCTTCTTCTTTTCTTTATTTCTTCTTATTCTTCTTCATTCTTCTTTTCTTCTTCTTATTCTTCTTCTTCTTCTTCTTTCTTACTTCTTCTTCTTTTCTTCTTCTTCTTCTTTTCTTCTCTTCTTCTTCTCTTCTTCTCTTCTTCTTCTTCTTCTTCTTGCTTCTCTTCTTCTTCTTCTTCTTATTATCTTATCTTCTTCTTCTTCTTATTCTTCCTGCTTCTTCTTCCGCTCCTGTCTTCTTCTTCTCCTTCATCTTCTTCCTCTTCTTCTTCTTCTTCTTCTTCTCTTCTTCTTCTTCTTCTTCTCTTCTTCTTCTTCTTTTCTCCTGGACTACTACGTTCTTAGGCTATATTTTCTACTGAAAAATTGACTAATCAATCATCACTCATCACTCATCACTCATTACTTATCACTTATCACTTATCACTTTTCACCTCATTTCTACTTCCTTCTGTGAAATTTCCTTCAAAAATCTCTCTTGTAGGCAATGGAAAAGTCATTTCAACCAAAAACTTCAAAAGCTAAATTCTGACTGTTCTCTCTCTCCCAAGATTAGGAATAACAATAGGTACAGGGTAAAGTGGATATAATTTATTCTGGCTTTTCTCATTGCAAATAGGTCTTGTCATGCCTGGGGCTCGATCTGTTGGTCTCAGTGACAGGAAAGGGAGAAAGACAGAGGAGGAAAACCGGAAAGAGAGATGAAAAGAGGATGTATGAGAAGAGATGAGAGAAGAGACAGAAAATGATGAAGATCTGTTAGTCCTAGTATGACAAGAAAAGGTGCAAGACAAAGAGGTTGAGAAAGAAAACCAAACAAAGCGATGAAAAAAGATGGAAAGAGTTGAGAAAGGAGAGAGAGAGTGAGAGAGAAGAGGATATCATCTAAATGACAGGGAAAGTCTTAAGAGAGATAGACAAGGGTGGGAATGAAAACTGGGAAAAGGTGGAAAGATGATTTGGAGAAGGATTGAAGAAGAGGAAGCAAGAGGGAGAGGGGGGAATGCTTTGGAGAAATGAAATAGAAGAGATTATGATGAGAAGAGGGGTTGGAGCAGTGAACGGAAGAGTGTGTGTGAGAGAGTGTGAGGGGGTCGAGGGAGAGAGAGAGAGGGTGAGAGATTGATGGAAGAGAGAGTGAGTGAGAGAGAGTGAGTGAGAGGGGGAAATACTTTGAATGCCTTGCATCCCAAACCAGCGTCCAACAGTCAAAAGATTATTATGAGAGAGTCAAGAATTAATTTCCACCAGTATTTTGGTTGAATTTGGATAAATAAATATATAGGCGGTTAGGTAATGGAAAACCTTCTTCAATATGATATAAAGTGTATTCCAGCATGCCTCCTGGATATTACAGTCATTATTGAGATGCATTAATAATAATATTATTATCATAGAATTGCTTAAGGAAATTTAGTAAACAAAATAAATAAATAAATGAATAAAATTTTTATTTCCCCAAAAAAACTAAAACTACAACATCATTACACAAAATATAGATAAATTACAATATTACATACAACAGTTAGTTACAAAAAATTCTTATAATGTGTCATAAATAAAAATAGTGTCAAAAATAGATTCATAATTACTAGTAGTTCTGTGAACAGTAGACCTCGCGCAATTATAAACCACAGGTCTCCTCTAATACTGTCCATCAGAGTAAATTCTGTCCTGTCCTGTCGTGTCGGCGAGATATCGGTGTATAAACGACTAATGGCTGTTTGGGTTGTTGTATCGACAACGCTAATAATTTGATGTGAACAGCTATACTACTATCATCAAAAGCTTACCGAGATGAAAGCAGAGAAAAATCGGGAGAAAATACTATGCTACTTCAAGTTGTCAATATTGCATGCCTCACTGCTTGCAATTAATAGTCCACTCAACAGCTGTGTTTTCATCATGTAACATTGAGATATAGAATTGCATGTGTCATTGCATGCAATTTATAATCCACTTGACAGCTGCGTTATGTTGAATACTTCTATAGTGAATAATTATTATTAATTCATTTTATAGGTATAGAGAATTATCCTCTAATTCATTGCACTCATCAACTGTTCTGTGAACAGTAGACCTCACGCAGTTTTCTCATCTACAGATATCAATATAATCTACAAGGTGTAACCTTTTCTTACTGATTCAGTTGAATCACAATTCACAGTTGAATCACAATTCACAGTTGAATCACAATTCACAGTTGAATCACAATTCACAGTTGAATCACAATTCACAGTTGAATCACAATTCACAGTTGATCACAATTCACAGTTGAATCACAATTCACAGTTGAATCACAATTCACAGTTGAATCACAATTCACAGTTGAATCACAATTCACAGTTGAATCACAATTCACAGTTGAATCACAATTCACAGTTGAATCACAATTCACAGTTGAATCACAATTCACAGTTGAATCATAATTTACTCTTGAAAACTGTTATTTGTTTTCTCCAAGATCAAAAACTCGCACTTATGTTAATAAACTCAGTTCACGTTTGAATTTTTATCCCATATGATAATTTATCCAGTTCCGTGATAATCTTCCCATCTGTTAAAAATATTTCTCAACTATTTTTAAATTATTATTTTTTCAATCAAGAATATAATAATTCCTTCAGCATCATTTAGTAAATTGTATCATTTTAATTTTTCTCCAATCACCTATTAAGTTTGTTTTTCAAATTTGAGAATATTGATACTGATGGGCACGCATCATAAAAAATATTGAAACCCTACCTTATAGAAATAAATAGACACGGCCAGACATCTGTGTAATGCATGCAATGAATAATCCACTTGTCAGCTTGAATTGTTATGAACAATTCTATAGTCTGATTGATCCTATCTTCAAAGTAGATGATATTTAAATAAAAATACTACAATATTGTCAAATATTCGATTCGATTTTTCATTTAAAATATTATTTTAAAAATGAAATATTCAAATAGAAAATATTAATATCAAAAATATTTTATTTAATATGAATAATTACCACAATATCAACTTCTCAACTACACAAAAAGTAGATATATATATATATATGTATATATATATATGTTATATATATATATATAAAGTAGGATATCAGAGTATGGATAAATTCCTTTCTTTTCATATTATCCTTAAAATGCAAAATTCAAAAAACCTTGTGTATACACCGACGCGCAGTTTAAAAAGAGTGATATTTCTGCCAAGTCTCATAGAATTCTGTCAACGCGTTTGGCCGTGAATGCGTTACATACAGACAGACTAATGAAAATCCGAGTTAAAACATAGACCTCACTACATTCGGTCAGAAGTTTATTTTATCTCACACTCCCACAAAATACGCAAGGATAGTTTTATGATATTGCTCTACACTATTCTTGCAAAATACGTACATTCTCCATATCCGAGAAAACTGAAATACAACCCGAATTCAGTAGACTGATCGGTCTGATTGGGGGGCCGATTTCTAATTAGAGCCCCGATTGGGGGGATTTCGGAAATGATGAAATGGAACACTCTTTCCCTGATTGGCCTCTAGATGGCGCACCGCACAAAAGTCTAAAAAACGTACCACCGAAAAAAAGAAAAAAACCCAAGTTCTCTGCTGCCACGCCTTATTGAAAGCACTGGAGTATGGTGAGAGATTCATTTTACTGTCAGTATTTCTCATATAAAATACTAGTACCTACCGTTCATTTAATGCTGACAATAATAAAGTGAATCAAGCTTTGTTGAGATTCATTTGTCTCTGTCAGTATTTCCTATACATAAGACCGGTACCATTCATTCATTCAATGCTGACAGTTTGAAGTGAAACAAGTTCTAGTCAGATTCATTAAAATCTGTCAGTATTTCTGATACATAACACTACATGGTTCCCGTTCACCCTCTACTGACAGATTAAGCTGAGTAACACCAAAACAGTCTCGACACACCGCATAAAAAGTATTGCTATAGCCGGCATAAATCCTGTCCTACCCCACTTTTAGGTGTTCCTCACCCTTCTAGAAGGGGTTCACCCCTCTTAAGGGGTACCCTTTCCCCTCTATCACCCCTGGAATACCCCTCCAAGGGGTACCCTTCCCCTGTAACACCCCCTAAACATTCTCTCAGCTCTATTTCAGGGGCTCGTGCATGTAGGAGAGTCAGTCAAGTGAAAGGTTTGAATATTTTCACGTATCAATGCTCTTGTAGCTTTGGAATCGATATTATTAGAGTTTGCGAAGTTGTGGAGGAAGTCTTAAGAGTGATGTCTAGATCTGAAAACTTTTTATTTTCTAACAACCATGTTTTTATTTATTCATACAGCTTTTATCTGCAGAGAGAGACTCCTTTTGGATGTTCTGCCTTGCGTATCACCCAATGTCATCTCGCATTTACACTCAAGTTTATAGGTTACTAGCCATCATCATTTATTCGAATGTGATTGATAAAAATGAAAACATTCTCGAAATATTTACCACTCCATAATCACCAGGCTATCAATCGATGAAACAGTCTTTCCACCATATCCGTCTTTTATCTGCCATATCACCATATCTCATCCCCGACTGGATCGTCTAAGAATGAGATCAGCATTTTTCATTTGAGCATTTTTATAATGTTAGGACGATCCAGTCGGGGGTCCAGACTAAACGTCTGGCTAAACGGATATGGCGAGCGAAGCGAGTAATATATTCCCAGGAATAGCTCTGATTGAAGTAGCAATGCTCAATCAATTTCTCCGCGATAAATGCATTTCAATCTTCAACTTGGTGCCAACCTAACAAAGTCAACTCAACTTAATGCCAACCTGACAAAATTATTATTACCAGTTAACAACTGTTTGGAAGAGGTACTCTCTCTCTAGATTATAGTTCTATATTAACAAATGGTATGGACATTTTTCAATTATAATTAAGAGAATAAGAAGAATATACATGCTAAAAGACGAACTTTAAACCCTTAAAAACCACCCTTAGAGTTAAATATGCCAAAAGATTTCTTAGTGCGCCTCTAAAGGGCCAACTGAACATACCTACTAAATTTGAACGTTTTTGGTCCGGTAGATTTTCAGTTCTGCGAGTGAGTGAGTGAGTGAGTCAGTCAGTCAGTGAGTGCCATTTCGCTTTTATATATAGATAATATATTTCTTCTTGTATTTCTTTCTTTTTAGATTTTACTAATATTCCTAGCTCTTATAATTGCTGTTCCAAAGTATTCTTTTTAAGATCCAAATTAACAGGTATTAACCGACGAAGTCGGTATTAACATCAACCGACGAAGAAAATGATATATTATCCGAATTATTAGAATGATATAACATAAATTTGGATCATAAAAAGAATACTATGGAACAGCAATTATTAGAACTAGGTTATAATATATTGGGTTCTTCTAGACGAAAACCAGTCAGTCAAAACAAGACAAGACATGATCAGACACGCTTAGTCCCTATACTTCAAATTGCTGATTATGGCGCAACTCACACTGATAAGTCATTGCAATTAGATGTCTTCATAAGCATCCACGTGAAGAATTGTGACTGAACGTGACTAGTCTTGTCTTGACTAACCGGTGTACGCCCAGCCCAAGTTTTATCACTGGAAATTTAGGCTGGCCGTACAACGGTTAGTCAAGACAAGACTAGTCACGTTTAGTCAAAATACTTCACATAGTTTACATGTCTGATTGCAATGACTAATCAGGGTAAGTTGCAACAATGTGAAGTAATGTGACTAGACTTGTCTGATCATGTCTTGTCTTTTCTTGACTAACTGGTGTGCGCCTAGCCCATACTTCCACTTCCTGAGTTTTCATAAAGTTTAAAATTGAGAAAACTCTTTCCTAAACACAAAATCCACATTAAAAAGCAAAAATGTTCAAAATGTCATTATCTTATTATATTAGCGAGCAACTTCTGTATATATTTTTATATATGGCTATATTTATGTATGGTTATTTATGTCTAACGGATCTCGGAAAACGGCTCTACGATTTTTTACGAAATTTGGAACATAGTATGTTTATAATATAAAAATCTGGTGTGGCGAACTCACACAACTTTCCTTGTCGTTGTAAAAATTGATCACATGATGCTAGTGTACACGCGCATCTGAAGTCTACTATTCAAAGATTTTAGCCAGCTGGTGACAGGACAATAACGCTGGAGACACACGATGTCTGCTATCTCTTCATAGTGAATGATCTAATAGAATCAACAGTTTGCAATTGAATAATCACATTTTATTGAATTTCGAGCTTATTTTCAAATTAAGGTGAAAATGTTACTGAACATCAATTGTAGAGATTTTCTTGCTCAATTCTTTCCACTTAGATATTTTTGTTCCAATTGTATCTGAAGCCTGATAATTGGGAATCTAAAATTAGACTTTGTACAGATGAAGCGGAGCTCCTGAAATTTTTACAGATATGAGACTTTTGGCAGTTGATAGAGCTTATCAATGACTATCTTAGAATAGATTTGATCAAAATCGTTGGAGCCGTTTTTGAAAAAAATCGCGAAAAACCACTGTTTTTGACAACATTTTTGCCATTTTAGCCACAATCTTGAATTGCATTTGATTGAAATTGTTCGTGCGAGATCCTTATATTGTAAGGGCCTCAAGTTCCAAATTTCAAGTCATTCCGTTAATTGTGAGGTGAGATATAGTGTATGGCCAACGTATAGCCAGCTGTAAAATATAAACACGATCATTTTAAAGAGAGTGTGCTCTGTTTATCGATAAATAAAAATAACGAGCGAAGCTCGGTGCCCCGATATCAATACTGGAGCTGAAAATTTCACATTAAAAATCAAAGTATAACACGTGGAATTATAACAACCATGTCAATGTAGTGGATGAAGGATACTTATTACCACTGATCCAACCAATAAACTAATTTTTATTACTTCCTTGCCCTACTACCATAGGTAAGGAAAGTATTGCTTTCCAAAAAATATTAAGGTACCCTAATTTCAAGTTTTCTATACGTTTCAAGGTCCCCTGAGTCCAAAAACATGATTCTTGGGTGTTGGTCTGTTTGTGTGTGTGTGTGTGTGTGTTGGTGTGTGTGTGGTGTGTGTGTGTGTGTGTGTGTGTGTGTGTGTGGTGTGTGTGTGTGTGTGTGTGGTATGTGTGTATGTGTGTATGTCTGTGAACACGATAATTCCATTCCTAATCAACCGATTGACTTGAAATTTTAAACTTAAGGTCCTTATACCATGAGGATCCGACAACAAGAAATTCAATAAAATTCAATTCAAGATGGCGGAAAAAAATGGCGGATAATTACTAAAAAACCATGTTTTTTCACGATTTTCTCGAAAACGGCTCTAACGATTTTCTTCAAATTCATACCATGGATCATAAGCCCTATCAACTGACATGAATCTCATTTCTGGGAAAATTGCAGGAGCTCCGTAATATTCTTGTGAAAAATGGCGGATAATCACTAAAAAACCATGTTATTCACGATTTTCTCGAAAACGGCTCTAACGATTTTCTTCAAATTCATACCATGGATTCATAAGCCCTATCAACTGACATGAGTCTCATTTCTGGAAAAATTGCAGGAGCTCCGTTATATTCTTCAGAAAAATGGCGAATAATTACTAAAAAACCATGTTTTTCACGATTTTCTCAAAAATAACTTGACCGATTTTTTTCAAATTCATACCCTGTTAGTTTATTTATCAGCTCTTTCAACTGGCATGAGTCTCCGTTCTGGAAACTGATGGGGGGTCCACCCCATCCTTGAGAATGGACTTAGTAACCTCCTTCTCGTGCATGAGGTAGGTAGGTAGCGCAGGTCATAAAAGACACATAGTGAGATATTTCATCTGTAGAACAGCTTTTTGACGACTTTAAAAAAATGACGACTAAAAAAAAATCATCGAATTTACATTTACAGAAAGAAAGTACTCTGAAAACAATTATATATACACATATACAAAAGTCTGATCGTAGTTTCAAATATGAGCAAGGGAAGTTGTGAGAGTGTACCACACCAGGTTTTTTAGTATGACATGAAACAGATGTAGTTTTGTCATGAATCTGATAGCTACCACAATCTACTTCACGACTATCACAACTCAGAGAAATGATACGATATTATTAGTAGACTACACCCACAAATTATACTCCCAAATTTATAAAACCCGTCGTATCTCCACCAACCAACGAGTCAGAAATCACAATTCCCCATCCGCCATTTCTATACCAATCGAGATCCAATATTGAATCCATTTCATCCGGCCAAAAAGGAAATTAAACTATTATATTTGCTCCGATCCGAATAGAAGCCGAAGTGAGATTTACTTCAGAATGTCAGCATTGTTTGAATGGGGGAGCATTGATGCTATATATGGGGAAGACTGACAGTTTATAGTGAATCTCGCCACATAGCATAGAGTATGGTTTATTCAACAATGTGTGTTTAACTGTGAACGAGCGATCCTCGATTTTGCATTTCCACGGTCTGGAAACTTTTGCCAATCGGGTTTGAGGTTATAGTGAGGTCCAGATTATAATGGCAGTGGAGAAAGATTGGAGAAATACATTGCCGATCCCTGGTTTGTCAATGCCTTCTATGGACGGTAGTCTATAATAAACTAGTAGTTCATAGAACAGTAGAACTCGCTACACTCACTAAAATCACTACTCACACACGCCCGCCTATTCACACACAAACACACATACAAATTGGATTTAGAGTATAATGATATAAATGCAATAGGATCAGTGGTGGACGCTGAGAAATAGAAGTTCTTTATATTTTTGAGTTAGGATGCACGGTTAAAAAGATAAAAAATCGGAAACTTGAAATGTAGGTCTTGCGGTGGGGGGGGTAAGTAATTGAATTACAAAAAATTCAAAATTTTCAACATGTAATGTATGGAATAGGACCAGCTTCGAGCTCTACAAAATAAAAGTTTCCTACACTTTTGAGCTAGGATGCACAGCTAAAGAGATAAGAAATCTGAAACTTGAAATTTGTGACTATGGTAGGGGGGATTATCGAATTTCAAATTCTTGAAATTTTGAACATGTGATATATGAAATAAGACCACTATGGAGCGCTGAAGAATAAAAGTCCTCTTCACTTTTGAGCTCGGAAGCACGGTTTAAGAGTAAATCTGAAACTTGAATAATAGTTCCAATAATTGGGACTTGGAAAAAAATCGAAATGCCAAAAATCAGAAAATTTTCAACATGTGATACATGAAATAATACCGCTTTCAAGAGCTGAGAAGAAAGAGCCCAATTTGAACCTGATCTGATAAAGTATTGAAAAGTTAGGTTGATTTTTAGGGTAAAATTTCCGAATAAAGGGCCGCCATCTTGGAACGGGAATGAATTTAAAATTTTGAATAAATACGTTTCTGCGCCTTGTTTCGAAGTACTTGTATACCAAATTTTATCCAAATCGGACCATAACTGCGACTGTAACTGCGGTACAAACAAACAAACAGACAACGCCGATTGACTTGAAACATAGAATTTGCTTCGCTCATTCAAATAGAGAAGCTTATACTTGTACGGGATAGTAAATTCACGAATGACGCATCATCACGACGTCTGAACTACTGGACTTATTAACTTGAAATTTTGCATAAATAGATTCTCAATTCACCGAGGATAGTTTAGGCCTATTCTACATTTTTCAAAATTTTATTACGTCAAGTTTTCAGTTTGTCAAGTTTCTAATTAATTGGACCATTGCACAGCAGAGTTACTGCTATAGTGGAGCCACGTTATAATGGCAGTGGAGAAAGATAGGAGAACAACGTTGCCGATCCTCTGTCTTGTCAATGCCATCTATAGACAGTAGCTGATACAGGTTTATTGATGTAATTGAATGAAAAAGACTAAGATATTGTCAAAAACCACAGATTTATTGATAAGACCGGTTTCGGTTATTACACCACTGTCAATCTCTGATAAGAGTTTACCGGTCTTTCTAAGTATCAATAAATCTGTGGTTTTTGACAATTTCTTAGTCTTCTTCATTCAATATGAATAATTACCACAATATAAACTTCTCAACTACACAAAAAGTTATTGATGTAATATTAAAGGTTCATTCTCGTTTAAAATAATCAATTATATTCTATCAAGCAAGAAATCATATTTTTCAATAATTTCATAATTAAGATGGAATATTTCGATGATTAATATCAATTCAACATTGTTAAAAGACGATCTGGCAACAGGGCGAGGGGAGAAAGAGATAGCGATAAAGACAAAGACAAAGGTCTTGTCAATGCCATCTATACAAGGTAGCTGATACAGGGTTTATTGATTTAATATAACGGTTCATTCTCGTTTGAAATAATCAAATTATATTTTTTTATTAAGCAAGAAATCACATTTTTAATATTTTCATAATGAATTCCTCATAAAATGAGATGAAATATTTTGTAATTAATTATTAATATACATTGTGTAAAGACGATATGAAAATAGAGCAAAACAAGAAAGAGATAGCGCTATTCGCTTTGTTGAATGATAGACAAGGATAGCAATACCATTGATGAACAAACACTGCCATTATAACGTGAGGCTCACTATAGGGTCCAGTGCCCAGGTTTCAAATCGAAACGATGTGGTATTGGATCAGAGATTGCGATCTTTGAGGGAAAGTTGTGAATGGAAGGGAAATTTTGGGGAGGAAAAGTCTGGATTGGATGATTGAATGATGAGAGAGGTTAATAACAGATGATGAAATATTGTGGCCCGGTTGCACAACAGCCGGTTAAATTTTAACCGTGATTAATTTAACGAGAACCAATCAGAGAAGGCGTTTTTAGAAAGACAGCATCTCTGATTGGTTCTCGTGGAATTGGTCACGGTTAAAATTTAACCGGTTGTTGTGCAACCGGCACTAAGTTGAATTTGAGCTGGTATCTTTACTGAGGTCCACGTTATAATGGCAGTATTTGATTAACATAAGTGTTGCTATCCTCGTCTATCAATCGACAAAGCAGATGGTGCTATCTTTGTCTAGCACAGCAGCGTTGCCAGAACAATGTGGAAATATGAAAGTTTGTTTTGTTTGATTAGAGTTTGTTTTTTGGTCCTTCAAAACTATTTCTTTAATATGTGAATATTTCATATATTTTTCTATACATTATCAAAAATTATAGGAATAGGAGAAATAAGGTAACCTTGTGCCATTCTTCTCCCAAATTTAGATAACACATAGTCCGAAAAAGGATGGTCTTGTAGTTCCACAATTCACAAAATGTTCAGTCCTCTGGTATTTTCACAATACTTGATTTCACAATAATTTCCTATTTTAGTGATTATAGTGTCGAATATTTTTTCTATATTTGGATTTGTAACATCTAAGAATACACAAACATTGTAGAAATGATTAAGGACTGGAAATTTTGTGAAGTGAACAAAATTTGTCAAGTGGACAAGACTTAACCTATTTCGGACTATGTGTAACCATAGATAAACAATAGCGTAAGTAGATATCCCATGGTATAGGGCGTTTATATCGCAACTTCTACTGTTATCTCAAGCCGATAGTCCACATAGTTCTTTCCCGTGAATCTGTGTGACACTGGTAGTCTCTCATATTGTGCCGTTCATACACTCTCACCCCAACAAAACAGTAAAAATCGACAGTAATACACAATAATCGGCTTGAGATAACAGTAAAAGTTGCGACATAAACGCTATTGTTCCTCTATGGTGTAACCTTATATAAATTTGGGAGAGGAATAGCACAAGGTTACCTTATTTCTTCTCACCCTATCATTTTGATGATGTACTTATTGTATGAATCAATAAATAATAAAGATAATTTTCAATAAATATCCAATCTTCTCTATTACAAAAATGTATAATTTAATGATTGAAAAATATATTCTTGACGAATGTCAAGAATAACATTGATGATCTTACACAAGAATGAACAGATAATATCACATAAGATAAAATCATCTATCCTCTATAGAAAGCAGTTGCAAGGCAGAGAATCGCGGCAACGCTGTTCTCCTATATTTCTCCACTGCCATAATAATGTAATCACCTCACTATATGTGTAGATTGATTGTCATACTACTACATTCAAATTATAGTCTACTCTGACTGAATCGTTATAATTATATACAGTTAGATGATGTAGTATTTGATAAATAATCAGAGTTTACGAGTTTGTGTTTCTTGAATAGTACCAAATTATCTTAAATAACTCAATATTATTCGTTAAAAGTGGTAATTGAGTGGAATATTTCTAATTAATTTATCAATTTAAGCCATCTAAATTCAAAATTTATAGTTTTAGTGCTTATTTTGTACCAAAGTTTTATAAAAATTGTATACGTGAAATTCTAACCTTATCTTGGACTTTGTCACCTATGAATTTGGAAGAAAAATAGCACAAGAATACCTTATTATTTTATCTTTCAATGTGATTACATTAGTGTCATTTGCATTGGATATGAATAAATAATAGAAAAAAATAAAATAAAATGTGATACAACTTATATGATGAAGCTGTGTTATTATAGTTTGGATTATTAAAGTCGATTGTTCATGATAAATGATTTTTACTAGGGATTGATTCGTAAAATGTATAGATTATCTGGAACATTTTACTATTTTTATTTCCTATACTATTATTCACCCATAAGATGTAAGCTAAATCTCACTGGCTTTGACACTATTTTTATTAATGTTTCAATGCTGTGTTAGATCACATTTTCATCCTCAACTTTGAAGTCAACGATTACATCCATCTATTTATGTTGTTTCATATTGAGGTTCTACTATGATTGATTGCTGTACAAAATATATTGATTACGTTTTTCTATTTCACAGGTAAGAGCCTGCCTGAAGCTGGACTGAAAGCTGATTGACTTTGAAGCATAGATCCAGAATAATCAACGAGTTTGGTGAGATAACAGCCTCAGTTTTGATCATAATTATATAGCAAGCAAATTAGATTGCCTGACAGAATTCACACCTCAATAATAATAAGAATCATGTTATGTGGTCGAGTAACTTATCCTATTATATTAAACGAGCAATCTCTGTATCCATTCTATCCATTAGCAATTGCGAAAATAAAATGTGATAGGACAAAACTAAACAAAAGAACTTCTAATCCCTGATCACATCCCTAAACTTCAAATCCTGATCTCTACCTTTTGGTAGAGAGTTAGTGGGGAGGATATGTTTAATATTCTTTCCGAAGAATGAACATTGATATGTCCAAAGCTCCGCCAATTTATGTAGATGCATAACAATATAATTATTTATATAGTTATTACATTACAAATTACTTTTTCATATCATATTCAATAATTATTTTCTTAGTCTATATTATGTAAATTCATCTATAATTTTGCTGTATTGTAAGCTATTGTATATAAGTGTATAAGCCAGTATATATTGTAATCTACATAAATAAAGTAATCAATCAATCAATCAATCACATTCATTTTTAATATCTATTCCTCAATTCTCTACCCATCGCAATGGCAAAAATGAATTCAAAAGCGAATAGGGAGAAAGTGAACATAAGAACTCTTATTCCCTCATACATTCATCTTCATCATCTATTCCTCCATTCTCTATCCATTCGCGATTGCAAAAATGAATGTATAGAACAGAATAGAATAGAATGACTTTTTTATTTATGTTGACGTGGCGAAGTTTGGACAATATTGTCCACTCTACCACTTAACCACGTCGTTAGCAAACAATACAATACAAAATATGCAGAGATAACAAAAAAATTGAAGCAAGAAATGACAATAAAATGTAATAAATATGAGAGATCAATATTGAATAATAAAAGTATTTTAGAAAATAAGTGTTTTTCGATAAGCTCAATCACTTCACTGCTGAAAGAAAAAGCAAAAAATAAATTAAAACAAAATAAAAGACAAGCTACTAAAGAGAATTAATACAGTAAGAATTGGAATCAAAGATGAAATTTGTTTATTTTATGAATACTGGATATGGATATGAGGAGAAAGAACCTGTGTAGGCCTAACAGTATTCAATACCTGGGAAAAGTATTGCTAATAAATGAGGGGTGCTAATGTAATGAGGGAATAGGAAAAAACTGAACATAAGAACTTCTATTCCCTTAAATTCATTTTAATTGTCTCTTCCCCAATTCTCTGTGCTCAGTGGGTATATTCGAGTAGAAAAAACTTTGGGATTTTATTCTCGTTGTACTGGCTGCACTGACTCTGGTACTGATAATGTGGGAATCCGTCTCAAAGTTAGGCAACAGATAATTGTGTCAGCCCCATGATTCAATCATTCTCAGGTTATGGTTAAATCTCATGTTACCATTCGAATATTTACAACCACACATCTGATATCCTTGAAACTACACGAATACAAGATGATTTCTGAGTTGGTGCCTAAGTCGCTATGTCTATCTGTAGCTATACAAATCTACAGCTGGTGATTGTACATGGTAACCTATCAATATATCATTTGTGAATAAAATAGGTTAGATTTTCGGGGTTCATTGTTTAAATTTGGGTAACGATTGAAAATTACTCCTTACATCAAAAATACAATACTCACATTAGCTTCCTGATCCATTGACGAGCCACTAGATACCGGAAATATTCGTTAGAATTGCAAAATTGACGAGCGCGAAGACATAGAGGTCAGTTCCACTTGAAATTCGCGACGTGACTAAGGCATAACAAAGGCAGAGGTGACCGTCAACATTGACAAGTTATGACAAGCGACGTGGTTACCTGACGGCCGGCAGACGGTTTATGGCTGCCGGGTGCCGTTCACCGGTTGGCATGGTAACGGCGATTGGCGGCACATTTGAAATTTTCAAAATTACTGCCGACTGAGTTTCTACACCTGTAGAGAGTTATATTGAAGAGCATTGTTGAATGATGATTCGAATGCGGAAGAAGAAGAAGAAGAAGGAGAAGAGAAGAAGAAGAAGAAGAAGAAGAAGAAAAAGAATGGTGGAGAAGAAGAAGAAGATGATGAAGAGGAAGAGGAATTGTTTCTGAAAGATTAAATAAGAATAGTTTGAAATATTCGAAGACTTATTAAAGATAAAATAACAAAAACCAAATTGGGATTAATAACATTGTGGGTAGAACAGAACTATCATTTTAAAATTGAGAATTGAGTTGGCTAAAACAAACAATTTTTGGCAATATTGTGTCAAAATATTAAAACTTGACAATTTTTATATTATCCTTCTCTGTATCTATATTGTTTATCAAGTACTTGACTATTGAAAATTCAACATCCATAGATTCTTCCATCAACAGAATATTGTATCATTGTACTGCTGTTATTAGATTAAAAAATGTACTTCTTATTATTAGAACTCGTGGCTGGAGCTCAAGCTTCTTTTTCCAGCCACGCCAAAAACTATGTAATTTGATGAGTATTTATTTGTAAAAATATTTCTTGTATTTGCAATGAATTCATTATTATTATTCATTCTTAAACTCATTATCTCAACAATGCGGAATCCAAAAATAATATAAGATTAGATCGAATAATTGAATTAAATTATCTTGAGTATTAAATTACTTTCATAACATCATTTTCTATCAAATTTATCAAAATAATTCAATATATTATTTGAAAAAGAATGGTTTATTGTATAGAATCCAAGTACCCACTCCAATATTCTTTCATCTCTCAACTTCAAACTTCAGGGGTTCAATCTGATTCCAGATTCAATCTGCCTTATGACAATAATTGTTATTGGACAATACATACTAGTAATTCTCACTCAATTTTAAGGATTATTTTATGATTTTTCCCTTTTAAATTCCCATTTCTATGACTATCAACTTCCGAGCGGAGCTCGGTCCCTCGATATTTTAGTTGAATCAAGGTTTCTTTCAATTATCTACTGAAAATTATTGATGCTAGAGTATTTGAACGATACTCACGGTGATTGATTCATCACTGGCTGTGTCCGGTTGATGAGAAAATCTGAAAAAGAGGGAAAAAAAACATTTGAGTTCAGCTTGGTTCTGAAGGAAACTATAAGTATTATTAATATTTCATGAAATTGGATAGATTTCTAGATTGACACAGAAATAGGAATTCAAGAACTGATTCAGCTAACAGATTAAGCCAACTAACAGATTAACAGCTAACTGATTAAGCTAACTAACAGATTAACAGCTAACTGATTAAGCTAACTAACAGATTAACAGCTAACTGATTGAGCTAACTAACAGATTAACAGCTAACTGATTAAGCTAACTAACAGATCAACAGCTAACTGATTGAGCTAACTAACAGATTAACAGCTAACAGATTAAGCCAACTAACAGATTAACAGCTAACTGATTAAGCTAACTAACAGATTAACAGCTAACTGATTAAGTTAACTAACAGATCAACAGCTAACTGATGAGCTAACTAACAGATTAACAGCTGATTATGCTAACTAACAGATTAACAGCTAACTGATTAAGCTAACTAACAGATTAACAGCTAACTGATTGAGCTAACCTTGTAAGCAAGGTTTGTTTATCTATATTAAAGTCCAAATATAATGGCCGTGTTTTATTGGCAAATGGTATTGCTATCCTTGTCTATCATTCAACAAACCGGACAATAGCACTATCCTGGCTCTGTTGCCAGGTCGTCTTCTGACAATTTAGAATAAATTAATAATTAATTAACAAAATATTTCATTTTATAATCGAAATTCATTTTGGAATTATTGAAAAATATAATTATTGGGTAATGAAATAATTGATTATTTTAAACGAGAATAAAAAGTTAATAATACGAATTAAATGAAAAAGACTAAGACATTGTCAAAAAACCACAGATTTTTTGGTACTTAGAAAGACCGGTTGGTTATTACACCAAGGAAACAGAGTTTATCAGAGATTGACAATGGTGTAATAACCGAAACCGGTCTTTCTAAGTATCAATAAATCTGTGGTTTTTTGACATTTAATATGAATAATTACCACAAAATCAATATCTCAACTACACAAAAAGTTAATATTACATCAATTATTAACTCAAGCTATCAATCAATCAATCAAAACATCAATCAATTCAGCTATCGTCTATTTTTCATTTAGAAGCTATTCCATGTGGAAATGTTCCATTTTAGAAACAACTTCCTTCCAAAAATAATTGAAATCATCAATGAAGATAATAATTCCGACTTCCTCGAGTGTATAACTTTTATCAAACATGGGAAGTTCTCAAATTAGGAGACGAAAACATGATGATACAACGGACAATTCAACGTTGAAATTCATTTGCAGATCTCCTTTCATTAGGCTCAGTGTACGCATTGTGTATAATTTCACCGGAAATGATAATTATTACTTGAATTGGGAGACTCGACGTTTAAAAATAAACAATTCAGAGAGGAATTTCATGTGAACCCATAATAGGCGTATCCTCATCCTAACTTTACCCGTAGCTCATGTTTGGCCACCACAATCTTCTTCTTCTTTTCTTCTTCTTCTTCTTCTTCTTCTTCTTCTTCTTCTTCTTCTTCTTCTTCTTATATAAGCCATACTATAACCACATTTTTATCTCATATTCAGCCACCACCTATAATAACGTCATATCCACATTATTGTTTCCATAATAGCGCGGCGAGATGTGTTGAAGAAAAAGCCTACCAGCAATTTTATTGTACTTGAGCCATAATGTATGGAATTGAATAATTTTACTAGTGAGCACTCGCGGGATAAAGCTCTCCTGCAGAAAAGATAAGCCGGACGCCTTTTCTGGAAAACACAATAAATTGAGCCCTTTATAACTATTACAAACGACCTGGAACCGTGTGAGAAAAGGATGGAGAACGGAAGGAAGTGCGGGAGGAAGTGAGACGGAGATATGTCCCGAGGGATAAGGAGATGTAGCGGCAGATAAGCTGTGCATTTATCAGCCGAGCGGGGTCTCTGTTTTCTGTTCCACTCTGTATATATATTAGGAGAGAACGGTTGAAGTCGGATAATTATTACCGGTTAAGCACTCGCCTTCTGGGAGGTGGTTGAGGAGGAGGTGGAGGAGGAGGTGGAGGAGTGGGAGAAGGAGAAAGAGGAGAAGGAGAAGGAGCATTGAAGGAGGAGGAGAAGGAGAAAGAGGAGTGGTTGTTGGGAAAAAGTGAAAGAAAATGAGAAAATGGTTGAAATTAAAATCATGGAGGAGAAAGAGGAGGTGTGAGGAGGAGGAGGAGAAGAAGGAGAAGGATAAGGAGGACGAAAATGAATTTGTGGAGGAGGAGGAGTAGAAGGAGGACGTAGAGGAAAAAGTGTGGTTGTAGGGAGAAAGAGAAACAAAATGAGAAGATGGTTGAAATTAAAATTATGGTGAAGGATGAGGAGGAGGAGTGGTAGCAGGAGGAGAAGGAGGAGGAGGAGGAGCAGGAGAAAAAGGAGGAGGAGGCGGAGCAGGACAGAAAAAGGAGGAGGAGGAGGAGGAGAAGGAGGAGAAGGAGGAGAAGGAGGAGAAGGAGGAGGAGGAGGACGAAAATGAATTGGTGAAGGAGAAGGAGTAGAAGGAGGACGTAGAGGAAAAAGTGTGGTTGTAGGGAGAAAGAGAAAGGAAATGAGAAAATGGTTGAAATTGAAATGATGGTGAAGGATGAGGATGAGCAGGAGGAGCAGGAGGAGGAGGTGGAGTAGGAGGAGGACGAGAAGGAGTGTGAGAGGTGGGAGAAGAATTGAAGGAAATGAGAAGAAGTTAGGGGTGGAGATTGCTGGAAAGGTAGAGAAAGAAGAAAAATAAAGAGGAGTGAAAAAAGGTAGTAGATGGACATGTTGAAGAAAGAAAAGGATGACAATTAACAAAGATAGTATATAGCTATATTAAATGTATACTCTATATACTATTCTTGGACGATAAGGAGAAGAAGCTGACGATAAATCGGATGAATTGGAGGGAAAGATTGACTGATGAAGGAATTACGAGGAGAATTATTGTATTCTGCTGGGATACTGTATTTTACTGGGATGGAATACAGTGTGAGAATCACAGTAGTATAGAGAAAATAGAATGAAAAGCAGCTGGTGACGAAGTACAATTATGAGGACTGTTTGGAAAGAGAAGAAGATTCTCTTAACATCGAAAAACTTGCGGAAATAAGAATGAGGAAGAATAAATGAGTAAAGAAACGTGAGATGATAATGTTTCAAGGATTGGAAGTAGGGAAATATATCAAAAGAGGTGAAGAAGGGGAAGAAAACAATCAAAGTGACATAAGAGAGTTATTGATCTGTGTGGAAAGAGGAGAAAGAGAGAAAAGAGGAGAGAAGGAGCTGGAGAAGCATGTAGAGAACAAATTGGAGATAGAAAAAAGTAACAGAAGAAGAGGTGAAGGGGAAAAAACAGTCAAAGTGAAATAACTATAGAGTATAATCAGTGAAAAGTAAGTGGAAGAGAAGGAACAATGAATGCAGGGAAGAGAAGAGAGAATGAAGCAGAGAGAGTCAAATGAGAAGAGAAACAGAGGGGGCAAAGTGAGAATAAGTTAACGTTGAAGATAGAAATGGGAAAGATAAATCTCGATGAAGATAGTTCCGGGTAAGAAGACGAATTAGAACAAAGGGTGAGTTTTGGGGTGCAGGAAGTTCAGGAGGATGGGAATATGGAGAAGGAGGTGGAATTAGATAAATGAGAGGTGTAAAGAGGGAAAGAGAGAGGGAGAAAGAGAAAGATAAAGAGGTAGAAGACAAAGCGTAACCAGGGCTGAGTTTTGGGGTTCGAGGGTATTGGTTCTTCAAGAAGAAAAAGATGCGAAGCAGACAAATGAGAGACTGAGAGAGAGAGTGAAAGAGAGAGAGAAAGAGAGAGAGTGATTGAGTAAGAGAGAGAGTGAACAAGAAGAATGGATCGCAGAGCTAAAGTAAAGAGCTCAGAGCACAGCAGTCGACCGCGATGTTCATTCTGTGGCCGCCTAATGAGAGAAAAAACACGACGATTGCTTGCGAATTACTTTCCAACTAGGCTGGTAGTCTGCAAATAAACGAGCTACAACAGACAGAGATGGAAATATGATGGGTTATGAACAAGAAAGAGAAGGTAGATGATACAGAGAGTTTGAAGTGAATCCTTCAAAAAATCTGGTGTGGCACACTCACACAACTTTCCTTGCCGTTAAGAAAATTGATCACCTGACGCTAGTGTACTCGCGCATCTCAAGTCTACTATTCAAAGATATGAGACAGCTGGTGATAGGTCAATAACGCTGGAAACACACTATATATCTGCTGTCTTCGTAGTGAATGATTTAATAGAACCAACAGTTGCCAACAGTTTGCAATTTAATAATCACATTTTCTCGAATTTTGAGCTTATTTTAAATTTTAGGTGAAAATTATACTGAACATTAATTGTAGAGATTTTCATGCTCAATCTTTTCCACTTGGAATTTTTTGTTCAAATTGTATCTGAAGCCTGATAATTGAAAAAAAAAACTTTTCATAGATGGGGCGGAGCTCCTGAAATTTTTACAGATATAGGACTTGTTGCAGTTGATAGAGCTTATCAATGACTATTCAGGATTAAATTTGATCAAAATCGTTGGAGCCGTTTTCGAGAAAATCGCGAAAAACCCTGTTTTTGAAAACATTTTCGACATTTTAGCCGCCATCTTGGATTGCATTTGATCGAAATTGTTCGTGTCGGCTCCTTATAGTGTAAGGACCTTACGTTCCAAATTTCAAGTCATTCCGTTAACTGGGAGATGAGATATCGTGTACACAGACGCACATACACTCATACACACCACACACACACACACACACACACACACACACACACACACACACACACACACACACAAGACAGACATACAGACCAATACTCAAAAATCACTTTTTTGGATTGAGGAGACCTTGAAACGTATAGAAATTTAGAAATTGGGGTACCTTAATTTTTTTCGGAAAGCAATACTTTCGACTTCTAGCCGCAATTGGATTGCAATTTGATCGAAATTGTTCGTGTCGGCTCCTTATAGTGTAAGGACCTTACGTTCCAAATTCAAGTCATTCCGTTAACGGATGGGAGATGAGATATCGTGTACACAGACGCACTACAATCATACACACACACACACACACACACACACACACACACACACACACACACACACACACACAGACAGACACAGACCAATACTCAAAAATCACTTTTTTGGATTGAGGAGACCTTGAACGTATAGAAATTTAGAAATTGGGGTACCTAATTTTTTCGGAAAGCAATACTTTTTCCTACCTATGGTAATAGGGCAAGGAAAGTAAAAATACTGGAATAGTCCTACATTATACCTGCTAGCTACAGATACTATTAATAATATCAATGTATGAACTAGTAGTACTGTGAACAGTAGACCTCGCGCAGTTATAAACCGCAGCCTCCTATTATACTGTCCATCAGAGTAAATCCTGTCTGTATGTCGTGTTGGCGAGATATCGGTGTGATAACGGCTCATGGCTGGCTGTTGGGGTTGGTGTATCAAAAATGCTAACATCAAAAGCTAATCTCCTTCAAGACATACTGGCAACAGGACAGCCCGAGTTCAAAGCAGAGAAAGTTCCAGAGACAATACTATGTCATTTTAGTTATCAATCGCATGCGTTATTGCACGCAATCAATAGTTCATTTAATAGTGCATAAAAATTGCATTCAATGAGGCAAGCAATTAATAGTCTACACAGCTGCTGATTTTTTACCAAGTTACATTGAGATATTGAATTGCATGCGTCATGGCATGCAATTTATAATCCACTCGACAGCTGATTTATGATGAATTATACTTTAGTCTGATTTTTACACTAATATTGACTGACGTATG